>NW_004955474.1:9253001-9308273 GCF_000276665.1 Chinchilla lanigera | reverse complement strand
TTAATTTTTTAAAAATAAGGATACACATGGTGGCACACAACTGTATTCCTAGCACTTTTTTTTTCTTTTTTTGGTGGTTTTTCTCCAGTACCGGGAACCGAACTCACAACCTTGCGCTTGCCAGGCAGGCGCTTTTGCCGCTGAGCTAAATCCCTAGCCAAGTATTATCGAATTGGCCAGTGAAGGAAATTAAAACCATAGTAATTTTTTTTTTTGGTGGTTTTTCTCCAGTACTGGGAACCGAACCCACAACCTTGGGCTTGCCAGGCAGGTGCTTTGCCACTGAGCTAAATCCCCAGCACCACAAAGCTGCATTTGATGCAAAGAGTATTGTAAAAGCAGTTTCATCCTCAACAAAAATATCATTACATTTAAAAATATAACAAATATTTTAACTTTTCATAGTGGCTTTATTTGATTACTTTAAAGTTAAGGAGATATATTGCAATATAAGGTATATGAGTAATATCACCTTTCTTTACATCAGAATTTTTTCTTATGGCATATTAATGTTCTATTTAATCTCCTCCAATACAGAGTCAGTTAGTTTTGGGTTGTAAAACAAGTGTTCACACACATAAAAACAGCCTCATCATGAAGAAAGCCACAGGTTTAGACCACAGGCACTTGCTCCTAGTCATTCAGACACACTTATTAGCTGTGTGACTTTAGAAAAGTTATTAGCGTTTCTGAGCTGAGTTTCCTCATCTATAATAGGCTTTTTTCTGTAAATGTATGTCAGGGTTATTGTAAAAGAAACAGTGAGCTACGCAGAACATAATATAAGAACCATCCTCATAATTATCTTCATCAGCTTTATTATTAGAATGTTGGAAAATCCATCCAGTGGGACTAGATAGGTTTCCAGAATTATTAATTGCCCATGCAAATCTAAGTAGTAGCTGTGATCTTAATAATTCTTTCATCCCCAGGGGTCATGGCGACAATGTGAACCAGAAACTATCTTTGCTTTGTGCACAGAAAGCCACACACAGGGATAATTGGATGTTGGTCAGTTAAAAAAAAAACTGGAAAATTCTCATGACATTTGATTAAATTATATTGCAGAAACCATACCTATCTCTATTATGAATCTTAACTATCATGTACTCAATGTTAATCATTAGTAACGGGTCTATCTATTCATGACTTGCCCTCAAAGCTATTCTTTCATAACCATAGAAAAGACATATTATCATGCAGTTTGCCAAAATGAATTGACTTGGAAAGGAAGCAATTTCTATTTGTTTCTATTTGAGTCTGTTTGTTTCCTTTATGGGACTGACTTAATATTTTTTGTGATTTTTTATTTTTGCCAAGATTTCTTTGCAAGTGTTTGATCCATGCTAGGAACTTATACTTAGGTATGTGGCAAGATTTCTAAATATTTACGCATTCCCAATATCATATGTGTTTCAGACAAGCACTGTCGTTACTTGAATTTTTGAAATTACCTGTTTTAATCAGAACTAATTTATACTTATATCAAGTGTGGAAAATTATAACCTTAAATATATTCTAATACTATCTATGATTGCTCTTTTATTTGAAGTATAGTTTGATATATAAATGCTTATCACAGTTTGTATTTTTTGGACTACATAAAACAGTTTATATTTATACAGTTACATTAATTCCAGAATTTATAATTATATTTTAAATCATTGAAGTAAGTAACTAAAATAGAGAAATAAAGTCAACACCCCCACACAACATACCTGCTGTTTTATAGAATACCTAAAGTACCAGTTGTCACAGATGCTTTTCAATATGGGCTTACACATAGGAGGGAGGGTATTTAGTTTCTTTAAAAAGTTCATGCTTTCATTTTTGGCATCCATAGTTTTTATTATCACCCTAGGAGTACAGAGCAAAATGTTTTTCATTTCTTTTTCTTTCTTGCTTGTCTCCCTTCTTTCTTTCTTTTTAAATCTCATGACTGTGTTTACTTTTCCTTTGCAGTGCACACAGCACAATGCTTTACGAATATTCACATGCAATTTGTATTAGTTGTGATGAAACTCTCCTTCATCGAGAAGAAAACAGAACCTGTTGTGTGGCATCTCCCGTGTATGTTACTGTTAGCACCTGGCTCATCTCATGCCAACCCACTGACGAGTTCTATGGTCATTTTGCTATCCCCAGAGAAGACTGTTCACATCTTGGACATATAGAAGTAGACCTTTTCCAGATGGCCACCTGTCTTTGGACATGGCCCAAAAAGTAGGACTTCCCTTTCCCATGTAGATAAATACTTATACTAACATCAGTGATTGTGCTTTGAGGAAAAATGCAACACAGATACAGAGCAATTGGTTTACAGTTCATATGAACATGTAAGAAAAGGAATTTTGTGATTAAAATTCTTTGTGGCTTACGATGCTTTTAACAATGATTTGGAACTAGTAACAATTGTTTCATCAAATTTAGTACTAAATTAGGTCCTATACTCTAAATTTAGAGCCAATTTAGAGGGATTTCATTTCTAATATTTAATATCTGATTCCTTACATTTATCATGGAAGTAATTGGGCATTAGGAATGATAGCATTCTATTGAATGTATACTATATATCACATCAGTATGAATATGGTTACTCTTCACAGTGAGGAAATTGATTTACACTGTTCTAGAATAAAATCAATTCCATCACCTGTTCAAAAAAAAATTTTTTTTTTCTGTGCCGGGTATCAAACTCACGACCTTGTGCTTGCCGGGCAGGCGCTGTGCCACTGAGCTAAATCCCCAGCCCCTGTTCCAAATTTAATAGAAAAACTATTGATCCTCTTTGCTAATACTTGATTATTAAACATTCCTTGCTGTGGTGGAAAAGATCACAGCTATGGCCCTTACATATAGTTATGTAAGAATAAATTTGACATATGGGGAAAGAAAAGAAATACACTGTAAGAACAATGATTGCTAATTTCATGTATCAACTTGGCAAGGCCACATAGATACCTGATCAAATACTGTTTTAGATAATTTTGTGAAGGTATTTTTTTTTACAGAAGAGTTTGACATTTAAGTCAGTAGACTCTAAGCAAAGCAGATTACTCCCTATAATGTGTATGATCCTCCAATCGATAGAAAATGACTGACCTCCAACAAAGAAAAGGAAGCTCTGAAAATGGACTATCTTCCCACACAAATTTCAGGATCAACTATTTCGTGGCTCTTGGGCTGTTGTACTGTTCTGTAAATTTGGGAGTTGGTCAGCCTCCCCAATTTCAAAGGCCACTTTCTTAAATTCTTTCTGTTTCTCACTATCTGCCTGAGAAGCAAAATATCCTGAGTTAGATTCTTGGTACAAAAAAAAATTCTGTGTGTTTTTATATCGATTTTTTCTTCTGGAGAACTCTAATGTATAAACTTTTCTACTTTTCTTATCGTAGACTACTGCTTGCTTAATTCTCTTCTGAGATCCATCACCTGCAATATAGAATTGTTAATTCCACTCAAAGAAAAATGTCTAAGATACTCAAAGCTACACTTGAAAATATCTAAATGCCTTTTATAGTAACACTACATGGAGTAGACCTATTTAAATTCAATCACAAGAAAACAACCGTATAGAATCCAATTACATCAGTGCTACCCAAAACTTAAATGTATAAAAATTATAATCTTTTCATAAATAAGAACTAAACCCTAAAAAAGAAAGGACAGGAAGGAGGAAAAATAAATACTTCAAAAATCACGTGTAGACAAGACACGAAATTATTTAATGTTCATCTTGGAAAAACTGATGACTGAAGTTCTCAGTACTGTTAATATTCTCCTGGTCTGAGTGCAGACATGCCGGTCTCAGCATTATTATCAGCAGAATTATTATCAGAGGCATTATTATCAGCAGCATTATTATCAGCATTATTATCAGAGGCAGCAGAAAAGGGAGGGCAACTTCCCGAAACTGTGCTTTGTGTGGTGTCGTTGTGTTTTGCAAAACTGCAAGGAAACTTGGTGCTAGAAATATCATTATTCTAAAAGGTGTCATACAGCTGGGTTCAAAATTTATGTAGATTCAGGTCATTAGTTTTATGCAAAAACTGGCTGAGCTGTCTCCCCTCAGATAAATCTATAACATTGCATGAGAAAGTCCTTAAGCTTAGCATTTAAACTGCCCAGTCACACACAAGCAATACAGTCTAATAAACATCTCATTTTATGTCATATTTTAAGTGACTACTGATCCAAGTTGTGCCTTTATGATATATCTGGAATTTAATGTACATTAAACATATAAATTAAGCCTTGTGGAATCTTATGAAGCTTTCAGTTTTTTCTGTGAGACAACTTTTTGTTTACTTCTTTATTTAAGCAAGCATTAGAGTTCATGAGTCTGTGGTACTTGGAAAACACATGATTATTTTAAAAGTTTTATGGTCAAGTAAGTTTAGGAAATACTAATTTGAGAAAATGTGAACAAGAATAACTCACTGATATATAAGGATAATGAATCCAGTTTAGAGTAGCAATCAGGGGTCCCATTATTTACATCATGTCAAAGAAATAGTTAATCAAATATTTGTTTTCATTAAAGAAAATTTTTGTCTGTTTTCTCCCATGAGAAACTACACTTAAGTGAGCCACATAACAAAACTGAACAAACTAATTGTCTTTCTCTACATTTACAGGTATATGAAGTTTCTATTTTTTTCCTATTTAAAGTAGGTACATTTTTTAAAAGTGAGTTCCCTTTTGGGACCTTACAAAATGTTGCTCTGTCTGTATTATATTGAGCAAACAGGAAAACAGGTTACATCCTATGATATTATTATTGCTAAATATTAATGGATTATCAATACAAATTACATAATAAAACAAATATACAGTATGCTGTCACAAATGATAATAGCACAATGCCTGGTATATTATAAGCAATAATTATTTGATAAATACATGAAAGAATGAATGTATTAATGAAGTGAAAGTAATGCAATGGAAAGGGTATTCGATGGAGTCAAAAGTTCTGTAGACCAGAGCACAGTAAGCACTGCAGGTGAGGAGGGTCCCTGCCTCTCCCCTGCGCAGACACTGGGGCCTTATGAGTGGTATGGGGAAGGAGGGAGCTGGCCCTCTGTCCCTGCTGCAGACACTAGGGCTATGTGAGACGCACAAGTGAGCACAAAAGCCCTACTCCGCCCCTACTACTGACACTGGCACCATTTGCACTCTGAAGGTGAGGAATAGGCACTGGTATGTTCCTCTTCAGATATCAGAGCCTTGTGGACCCCATGGAGAGGAGGTAGACCTTAGAAGGCCCCCGCCATTGATGCCAGCATGGTGCATGCCTTATGGAAAGTGGGCAGAAATGATAACCAAATGAGTGACCTGATAAAGGGGGATGCCAACACCCAGGAAGAGAGTTTTACTACATGACTAAGGTGTTATCCTATGGCAAAGACATGGTGAGAGACAGCTTTGAGAGACAGAGAGTTAAACAGGGATCTCATGAAATCCACTGGAAGCCTCGGTCTTGGGCCAGGAAAATCACAAGAGCTATATACTGTTGTGGGAGGACATTTTTGGTGGGACTAATCTTCAGAATGGGTGGACCTGAAGGAGATGCTATTTACTGCAGTAGTATGCTGAAGCTGCGGCACAGGTCTTTACATCCAGCAGAAATTAGAGGTCTGAATCGCTATGGGTCAATATCTAGGTGACCGAAAACCATTTAACAAAAATCATAGACCTCTTTTTTCTGGTTAAGGGCAGTACATGAGTTGTTCTTAGGGTTTGTCAGTACCCACTCGATATTTGGTACCAGTGTTGTCACTGAGTTTGCTACTCTAGCCAAGGTGACATAGTTATTGCTGCCAATGAATTACCTAGGGGTCATGAACAATACTATGGCTCACTCCTGAGGAACTAGACACTGTGTCCCAATACAAAAGACAAACACAAAGTAGAAACATGCAAACACAAGATAACAAAGTGCCACCAAAACTTCAATACTCACTAAAAAGCAGATTAAGGAGGTATTGAGGGAGAGGAAGAATAACTTATAAACCATAAGCAGAAAGTTCTGAAAGGACATATGTGGAGGTAAAGTGGTTCACTAAGGTGTTTGTAAAGAAGATAAAACTAGTTACATGACTTTAATAATGCAAATGATGAGCAAGTCCAGAGAACACATAATAAAAAGCTAGTAGAGCCAAAGACTGAGATGAAAAACAAATGCTCAGTATAGAAGAGAAAGGGAGTTGCTTTAACTACTTTTTCTCATTGCTGAGACAAAATACCTGACACCCAAAGTTAAAAGGGAAAGATTTATTTGGCTTACAGTTCATAGAGCTTTCAGTCCATAGCTGGCTAGCTGTAAGGCAGACTGGCATGGCAGAGGGGTATTACAGAGGAGAAACAGTTCACGGCAGGTAGAAGGCGAAAAAGCATCAAGTTAGCAAGCAGTAAGCAGCCTTTAACAGGCGACAATCACACAATAACCATCTTTCTGTCGCTTGTATTTTTATCCAGGCTACCTGCCCTTAGGGTGGAAAGCACTAGCACCCGGGATGGAGCACACTTAATCATACCAGAACTATGCCAAACCAGTCAGTGGACTAATTTAGTAATCACACACTCTTCATCCCAGCATCACACACACTAGATCCAACCACCTCTGAGAAAGCTTCATCTATGATGGAATGATGATTGCAGGGAACATCTAGACAGAAGCCATAACAGGAATCCAATAAAAAGGAAGATAAAATCAATCCTGAAGGAAGATAAAATATGTAATGTATTAATGATTGTTACTATCCTATTGTGTTTTGAAATTTTGTATCATTATTTTTATCGCTTGTCTCTTTAAAATAAATTTTTTAAAATATTAGTAAATTGAAGAACCAGTTATTTGAGAGAAAAAAAAGACATAGACAAAGCACAAAACCATCTCACCAAAAGGAAAAATGAAAAGACACAAATAAATGCAAATAGATACAAAAAGGATGAAATCACCACAGACACTAACAAAATCCAGAAAATTATTAGCAACTCCTCGCCAAACACATATGACAAACATTTGAAGAACTCAGAAAAAGTTGAGAGATTTCTATTTACATAATAATTACCAAAACTAGACCACGAACACTTAAAATTCTTGAACAATCCAATCATGTGAAATAAAATTGAGGCAGTAATAAAAATAAGAAAAAAAAATCCAGGATCTGTTAGATTCATAGTCAAGTTCTACGAGGACATCAGGAAAAATCTAATATCAATACTCCTCAAAATGTTTAATGAAATGAGAAGGGATAGAGTGCTTCAAAAGTCATTCTCAGGAAAAACATTACCCTGATGCCCAAGCTGTGCAAGGATCCAAACCAATATCAAAAGCATACTATACGCCAGTCTCTCTAATGAGCATTGGGCTAGAATATTTTTCAAGGTACTGACAAACAGAACAAAACTTCGTTCTCAAAAAGATCAGACACCATGACTGAGAAGACCTCAACTTAGGGATGCAAAGATAATTCAACATTATGCAAATCAATAAGTGTAATTTATCACATAAACAAAAACAAGAACAAAAATCATATGCTTATCTTAATAGATGAAGAAAAACCCACTGATAATTTCCAACATCCATTCATGATAATAACTCTGAAGAAATAGGTATAGAGGGACTTCACTGCAATGTGAAAAATCCTTTCATGACAAAACTACTGGTGACATAATACTAAATGGGCAAAAAACTGAAAGCCTTTTTTCTAAAAGCAGAAACAAGAAAAGAATGTCCAATATCCCCACTCCAATTTAACCTAGTCCTCAAAATATTACCCAGAACAATCAGGCAAGAGAAACAAATGAAAAAAAAAAAATACTATGTTTATAGAAAAGGACAAAATCGGGCCGGGGATATAGCTCAGAGGCGTAAATGCTTACCTGGTAAACCTGATGTCATGAGTTCGATTCCCGGTACCAAAAAAAAGGAAAAAAAGTAAAGGACAAAATCCAAGTGTTATTATTTAAACATGACATGATCCTTCATTTACAAGACACAAAGAACTCCATCAAAAGACTCCTAGAATTAATAGCAAAATACATACATATATTGAAACATATTGTATGCTTTTTTATATTAGTTAAAATTACATTAGTTTATCTGTTTAAAATTTTGTATAATATGAAGTGAAGAATGGAAAATATTCTTCAATTTCAGGCAAATATTAGAAGAAAATATAAGACCCTCCAAAAATGTACATAAAATATACAGTATCACCAGAATTTATTGTTATTTAATTTCTTGGTGATGCCTATTCTATCTGAGGTAGGATGAAATCTCAATGTTGTATTAATTTGCATTTCTCTAATGATCAGCAATGTTGAAAATTTCTTTATATGTTTACTGGCCATTTGTACTTCTTTTTTGAAGTGTCTGTTCATTTCACTTGTCCATTTTTGATTGGATCTTTTATTTGGGGGGTGTCTAATTTTTTAAGTTCCCTATATATTCTAGACATTAGTTCTCTGTTTGTGGAATAGCTAGAAAAATTTCTTTTCCATTATGTAGGTTGTCTTTTCACTCTGTTTCTTTACACTAATTAAACAAAGTGAGAGAATTCTGAAATAGAAATACTTTTTTTTGTTTTTTGAAACAGGGTACCCCAGGCTGGACTGAACTTCTGGCAATCGTCCTATCTCAGCCTTCCAAGTGCTAAAGTTATAGGCATGTGCCATCACACCTAGCAGAAATAGATTTTTGTTTTTAGTAGAAAATAATATTAATTTTGAATTAGCTTTATTTATAATTATTTGATAGTTTTTGTTTATTGATACTAACAAAATCTTCAATAAAGTACAAATGGTTTAGTTTTTTTAATTTTAGAAGACATAACTATAAAACAATAGAAACTACTTGTAAAATATGTCAAAAATAATTTTGTGCAATATCAGAAAATTAGACAAAATATACTTGAGTGCAATTCATGCAAAATAAAAAAATTAATTTCTAATACAGCAATTATAATTAAAGGAATTATCTATTGAAAATATTATTGAACAAATTGAGCAATTTATTACTATTTTCAATTTGCTTTTCTGTGACCTCAAAATAAAAAATCTGAAAGTCTTGTAGACAACATAAAAAAGTCTGTAAGGATCTGGATATTGGTTTAATACATATTAAAGATCTTGATATAATTGGCAGTGTTGTAAGATAAAATGAAATCTGTCTTTGTTCAGGTTGCTATGATAAAATGCCACAAACTAGATAACTTATAAAGCACTGAATCTTATTCCCCCTGGTTCTCAAGACTGGGAAGTCTCAGATCAAAGCATCAGCAAACGTAGTATCTAGTAAGAGCCCAGCATTCTGATTATTAGGCGTCACCTTCTTGGTATGCTACCAAATATCAGAAGGGGAAAACAAACTGCTTGGGCTCTTTTGAAACAGTGCTAGTCACATTCTTCAGAGTTATTGTATCATCACCTACCCACTTCCCAAAGATCCCATCTCCTAGCACTATTATCCTGAAGGCCGGATTTCATCAAGCGAATTTTGGGAAAATCACACACTTCATATTATAGCAAAACTTTTGACATATTTATGTCAATGTAAATTTTTAATTTTGAATATGACATGTGAAATTTCTTATTTCAAATTTAATTTTTAATTTTTTGACTATTATAGTTTTAATGTTCTTGGCAGAATACAATTTCCCCAAACTGGAAATCATTTAAAATTTATATTCGTTTATGAGCAACTGTGTTATTGGGCAGTTTTGTCCATTGACTGTAAATTATTTAAAATTATTAATTATAAAATCACAGTTTGACTGACCCAAAACTAAACTCAATTTTACTAAAATATAAATAATTCATGAATCATATATGACTTTATTAGTCACCTGAACTCCAAAGGCCAATTAAGCAACCATCCCAATGGGTACAGTAATAGTGGATTCAATTGCCCATATGCTGCAAAATTTAAGTTCTATAAAAATCACATCTTTATATGCCCTTAATTTTGTTATTATGAGGTTGAAGTTAAGATAATAGAACATTTTAAACATAATTTACTTGCTTGACTAGTAACTTTAAAGTATTATCATGTACAATAGTAAGTTTCAACTCATATTTTTTCCTGGAACTTAAAAATATTAGAAAAAATCTATTAAAGTGTCATTTAAAACTCCTGAAGAAAAGAATCCTTTCTTTCATCATATCCATCATGCTCTTCCTTGAAACTCTTGTTCTTTTTTCATTTTAAAGAGAATAATAAAAAAGAATAGCAAAAAACCAACAGCATAGACAAAAACAAAACAAAGCAAAAACAATAAAAATGATAGTTTCAGAACAAAATGATAGGAATTAAGAGTGGTTGTTATATTACATATTGTTATCTTCAGTGAAGTTGCTCTGATTACCAAATGTAAGAATACAAGATTGATCAAACCATTAAAGAGAATAAAAAATAAAAACAAAGAAAGCATTAGAAATAATAGAGGTTCACTAGACAAGATAGTACAAATTCACCAATGGTAACCTGAACAACTAATTTGAAGGAACTATCATTCTTGCTGTCCTTTCTGCCTGAATATTTTTCTCCACCTGATACAGATATCATGTTTCTTTGTTTTGGAAAGCCCTAACCATTGTCTCCTCCTACCTCTAAATCCAGGATTATTAATATTTGTAGATCTTGTGTCAAAACCTTTTTTGGGGGAGCAAGACTGCCTTATGCACTGTAGAAACTTGACAGTTTCCTAGACTCCACCAACTAGATTTCAGTGGAAACTTCTTATTCTTGACAACAAAATATCTGCAGACCCCACCATTTATCACGTGTGTGGAAGATATCATGACACAGGTTAGCTTAAAAGTCACTTTCATATGGTAAAATTAACTGAACAAAAACATCTTAAAACTTAAGAAATTTAACCACCCTTCTAGGTAATCACAAATTCTGACCCAGAAAATACAGTAACACTTAATTTCTAATTATTACCACCAAGAATCTTGGCCTCATCATATCTTAGACCACTAAGAAAATGTTCTATTTGTCTCTTTTGAAATACAAAATGGTTTAATGTTATGATAACTCAGTCAGCACTAAAATTAATAACTATCAGGAACAGTATATAATTATAGCAGTTTATAATGTATAATACTATTCCTCTAGTATGACAAATTATTCTTACCGATAGCTTTAGTATAGTAGATACACATATATTCATAAAGCGCTATGCTTCAGAGGTACATAATTTTTATTACAGAAAATTGTATGAGAGAAGTATATTTACAGTGGACCCTTGACTTACAAGCTCAGCTTGTTCATGAGGGCTGACTGTAACTCAAGCTGGTTGTAAAGTCAAGACTATTTTTCCCATAAGAAATAATGGAAATACCCACAATTTATATACCCTCCCAAAGAACCCTTTATGTAACATTTTCATAATAAAAAAGGGTTGTGTAATGTACATAATTTACCAATAACTGTACTGGTGAATTCACTGAAAAGTTAGAGAAATTATCTGGCTTACTAGAAATAACAATTTCATACTATACTCAATGTCCAAGTTGGCATCTTTGGCTTGCAGCAAGGGAGGATGAAATAGAAGGTGGCTACTGTTTGGAAGGAGAGTACCCCTCCATAAGAACATCAGGAACCTGGCTCTCTGTGTCCTTTCTCTCCTTGGGAGAGTCTGTAGCACACCAGCATCTGCTTCTGACTCACTAGATCTCAACCTTTTCAGAACTAAAAACTGGTCTAAGGTTGTCTGTTTCTGCCTTTTCTTTAACACTTTTCTATAGTAAGACATGACATTGTCATTAAGCAAGTAAATGCAATGATTGGCTTTTTTTCTGTCTAGGTGAGTCTTCTCTACAAATGGTTGTAGTTCCGCCCAGTTTTTCAGGATTTCCTTTATTTCAAAACAGCTTTGCTGCATTGATTGTTGATACTCCTCCTCCTCTTCTAAAGCTCCTCAGCTGCCAGTCTCTGTGGCTCAGCCACAATTTATTGAAGTTCCTCTGTAGGCAATTCCTCTCAATGTACCTACTCCAGTTACTCCACATCCCCACTGTCTACCTGCAAGCCTATAGGTTCCGCTATAGTGACAATGTGATTTTTGCAGGATTACACTCCTCTACACAGCCTTCAAATTCTCTCTTGTATAATTTTAGGCTGCTCTTTTTTCCAGGCAGATCCTTACAGAGACATTGGCCCAGAATTTTTTAATTAACCACACAGAGGAAAGGATGTTTTAATGTCCATTCCTGAACTCTTTAAGGGTTAATTCTATATCTGAGACCACCTGGAAGCACTGAGGAAATTTCTTCGTGTATAATTTCTTAAAGTTAGCTATAACCTGCTGCTCCATAGGCTGTAGTAGAGGAGTTGTACTAGGTGTAAGGAACTTGACTCAGAGCTATGGGAATTCTTCAACCAATTATTCCAAATCTCATGGGTGAGCAGGAGCATGTTCATGATAAGGAAAGCCTTGAGTGGTAAACTTTTGTCCTCTAGATGTTTCTTAACAGTAGCAAAATGCTACCCTGATCCACTCAAAAAAAAGTACTCTTGTTACCTAGGCTTTTGTGTTAGATCTCTACATGACCCCTGCCCTGTGTCTTCATGAATTTACGTTTTCTGAACACCCTAGGGGTCTTGGAGTGATAAACCAAGAGAGGCTTTATCTTGAGGTCGCCACTCACATTGGCACATAGCAATAAGTCTAGCCTATACTCCTTGGGCTTGTGGCATAGTATTTTCTATTCTTCCTGGATAAGGTATGTTCTCTCGGGCATTTTATTTCAGAAAATTCCAGTTCCATCACAGTTGAAAACTCGATTGGAGTAAAAGCCATTTCTCTGTGTCATCATTTCAAAGTGGTGTATGTAGTTTTGCAGCCCTTTTATCAGCATTTGCTGCTTCACCATGTGTAGTTACATTATAAACCTCAGTTGACACTTTAAAATTGTGAAACTGCCCCTTACTGTCATGAAATATTTCACCATTGTCACTTGTTGATGGATTATCCTTTAGAAGCTCTGCATTTATAGCCCTAGCTTTTTCACAAATTGTACACTCAGATAGGCTATAACCTGCCATCTGCCTTTTGTTTCTCCTCACTATTAGTCTTTCTACCTCATCTGACATTGTTGATTATGACTTAATAAATTGAGTAACACCTTTGGCAACACTAGCTTCCTTATATAAATCTTTTCTTTGTGAGATTTTCAAGATGGTGGGTTTTGACACTGTACGTATTACCAAGACTGGTCACATAAATGCCACTCTCATATTTCTGGGTACTTTCCTTCTTTTTTTCAATTGTGACAGCTTTATTTACCTTTCCTTGCTTCCTTAGCTTCTTTTCTAGCTGGTTGGGAGCCATTTCAATAGCAGTAATCATAGTGATTATATAAAACCCTGACCAAAATCACGTCCACAAACGTGCATAACTGGGCTCAGACTAATGCCTGTGTATGTTTACACCTGCTTTGCTGGTATCACAAGTCTGTTTACAACTGTACAGGCAGCCACATTTTAGGATTTGACTCAAGACTTTGGTCATAACTTAAACCTAAAATTCTGGTTGTAGTCCCAGTTGTTCATATGTGAGGCCCATTGTAACTTGACGATCCATGCATATGACCCTGGAACTATTATTGTTATTATTATTATTATCTATTCTTGCATATTCATTAACAATGCAAATAAATGAAAAATAAAGAATGATTTTGCAATCCCAACGATCAGGAGGCTGAGGCAGGAGGATCATGAATTCAAGATCTATCTGGATTTCATAAAGAGTTCATCAAGAGATCCTGAGCCACATCGTGAAATCATGTTTTTAAAAAATTTCTTCCTTTGCAAATATGAGACATAGAACTCTTGAAGCCTCTTGTCACTGCTGTAGGGGTGTGAGCTCTAAATTGGTCACAAAAATCCTTACCTCCTGGTGTTTGCCTTTTGTACTAGCTTCTCTATTGCTTCTAAATAATAAAATACGTCAAAGATGATGAAATGTCACTTAGGGTTAAACTTCTGTGATTATGTCTTATGGTTAAGGTCAAAGATAACATTCCTGTGATTACCTTGTGTTATATGACCCTGGTTTGTTAGCAGTCTTGTGCTGCAGTTTTTGTCTTCCTTTCTGCTTTTAAAGAACCAAGTTACAATGAAATCTAAAGCAGTGAGAAGGTAAACTCTGCCAAGAATCAGATGGAGTTTGAAAGCAAATTGTTCTTCCTGTTGACTATCTGGTGAACCTTAACCCTCACTGACACCTTGTTTGTACCCTCATGAATTCCTGAAAAAGAGAATCTAAGACCTCAAGTGTGAGGTAAGAAGTGTGTTGCTTCCAGTCGCTAAGTTTGTGGTAAGTATGCTGTAATGGAAACTAATTCAGTTCCCTAGTTCACTAGAGATGTTCATCCTAAAGTTTGGATCTGAAGTTGGAATTTCTTTTGGGGTAATACAGTTTTATAGCCCATTAGCCTTAAGGAGGAAACAGGAAAGTACGCACTTGAAAACTTAACAGTTCAAGAAAAATTCACCAAGTAACTACTGGATATTTTATTATGCGCTAAGGAAACACATATGAATAAGGTATATTTTCAGTCCCCCCCCCAATCTAAAGTAGTACAGAAGAAAAACATAGAAAATAGATTACTTCAAAATGTGTGCCATTATTATTGATTACATAAGATGATATAGGAAGGCATGGGGGAGGTACAGATGGCTTTCTTGATTAAATGGTTCTAAAATGGGAGGAAGGATGGAAACAAAGACTTTCTATACTTTTAATACCTCAACTGAAGGGCTTGCTGATTAGAGCATTGAGTTGGTGGTGAACGTTTTTGCATCTAAATTCCTGGAAACTGCATATGACTACATTTGCAAAGAAAGATATTTATAGATGTAACAAATTCAAGCACCTGGAGATCATCTTCTGGTTAGATGGACAAACCCTAAATCCTATGTCAAACGTACTTAACATGCACTTAACAGACAGAGACAAAGAAAGAAGACAGAGTTACACAGAAGAGAAGGTTGTGTGAAAACAGCAAAAGAGATTGGAGTGATGTAGCCATGGGGTCCAGCAAAAGTGGAAAGAGACTAGGAAGAGTTCCTTTGAAGATTATCTTTTGCTGACAGCTTTCTTCCCTATATTTCCTTCCTTCTTCCTACCATCCTTCCTTCCTTCCATCCTTCCTTCCTTCTTTCCTCCCTTCCTTCTTCCCATCCTTCCTTCCTTCCTCCCTCCCTCCCTTCCTCCCTTCTTTCCTTCCTTCCTTCCTTCCTCCCTCCCTCCCTTCCTCCCTTCCTCCCATCCTTCCTTCCTTCCTCCCTCCCTCCCTTCCTCCCATCCTTCCTTCCTTCCTCCCTTCCTCCCTCCCTTCCTCCCTTCCTCCTATCCTTCCTTCCTTCCTTCCTTCCTTCTTTCCTTCTTTCCTTCTTTCCTTCTTTCCTCCCTTCCTTCCTTCTTTCCTTTCATCCATCCTTCCTTCTTCCCTTCCTTCCTCCTTTCCTTCCTTCCTTCCTTCCTTCCTTCTTTCCTTCCTTCCTTCCTTCCTTCCTTCCTTCCTTCCTTCCTTCCTTCCTTCCTTCTCCCTGTCTTCTTTTCTCTCTCTCTCTCTCTCTCTTCTCTCTGTCTTTCACTGGGGACGGATGCCAGGTCTCTGTACATGCTAGGCAGGCATTCTAACAGTGAACTACAGCTACAGCCTCCTGCTGACTTCTTAATTTGAGACTTCTGGCCTTGAAAACAATGAGAGAACATATTTCTTCTATTTTAAGTCATCTTCTTTTGAGTAATTTATTTTGGCAAACTTAAGAAACTATTGCAGCAACTAGCTCTGACTGTCATAAAGAAGTCAATGCCATGTTATATTCTCTGGCGTACATTAGATGTACCTGCACCTGAAATGGTCACTAAACCCCTGAAAATAGTGTAAAGATATAAAAAGGTAAACGAATGACAGATAGCAAGTAGATGGTGTATATATAATAGACATAATTTTTCTTCTTTTGTCAGAGTAATCTGTATTCATGCAAATTTTTTTCTGATAAGGTCTACTTTGTAATTTAGACTGGACTTGAACTCACTATGTGGGCCAGACTGGCCTTAAATTCATGGCAATCTTCCTGCTTCAGCATCTTGAGTTCTGGGATTACAGGTGTGTGTTACCATGCCCAGTTTCCTGCAAATCTTAAAAGGGTATCTGAGCTAAATCAGAACAATCAACATTGTAGCAGAAGATATACAACACAGAATGTCCAGAAAACAAACATTGACAGAAAAATATCTTTGTATCTAATCTTTGGAACATTCTTCCACAATTTCAAAATGAATAGCAATAGTGTATTATGTGATATTACATATAAAATTCCAAGAATGTTAGTCCTAGACTAATATCTTTCCCAAAAAGGTGACCTAGAATATATATGTATTTGACCTAGGATACATGCAGAATATATATGTATGTGACATGAAATGAATTATATATATATATAAAATTAATGAATGATCATTTTATAAATGAATGTGTTTTTGTAAACATTTAAATATTTTTACTTTATACGAATATTACAAAAATTATATGATACTGGAGATAAACACAGGGTTTGGATTTGGATGGTTCTATATTTACTTTTATTTCTAGCACCCATGGTAACCCGTGTAGCCATAAAGAAATTTAGGAACATTTTCCCTCTATTATTCACTGTCTCTGAAGCATAAAAAGTTATGAACTTTTTGAGTCTTTTTTCCTCACTTACAAAATAAGCACAGAGAATCCACAAGGTTTTGTGAGGATTAGTAAAATATACAAAATTGAAACTCAACAGATGACATTGTTAACAAAACAACAGTGGTAGAAGAAAAGAGAGCTAGGTATTTGCTTCTGTCTAGTAATACCCAAATTATCCAACTCAAAAATCCCAAATTGTAAAAATGCTTATGGATGCCTCTTGAGAACAGCAATGATAATCTTTCTAAATGGGCCATCTTAAAAGAAAACAACTTTTGCTCTCAAATGCAACTTTCAAATCATAATGTACCAGCGAATTTTGCTTCTGGAATTTTTCAACTGATTTTACACAATAGGTCATACTTCAGCCACTATACAGGAAACATGAAAATTCAGTTGATGATTCTTCTCCAGTGGTATTAATGAGAACCTTCATTTTAAGGCATTGATGAAAAGAAATCAATGATGTCTGTTTTAGGAACTTCATTTCCAAAGTCCATTCTCTATCTCATAAAACTCAAAGTAAAAATTTAATTTATTATTTTGGTCACTTTTCTTGATCCAATTTAAGAGCTTAAAATCTCTCCAAATGGCCATTAATTAAGGGCCAAATGATCACATAAAGTATATACTCATACTGAACTTAAATACATCTGTATTTTCAATCTAAATAATGAGCTTCCTTTTGTGGACCACAGTTTAGAACAAGGCTTATAGCACTGGTTTATAAGCTATAAATAAACTTCAGAGATATACAGATTCATATCCCTGATTCCTATCCTTTGACTTTCATAGTGTTGGTTCCTCTCCTTCAGAATATTCTGGATGTGGAAGAGGAAAACTCATCATAAGACTATAAAAAAAGAATGGCCATCAAATTTGTGTAATTCCTTGAGTATAGGCAATTTATATGTTGTGGAGAGCTAATTAGTTCATTGAATAGCAAAGTCTCTTAAGGAAATATTGGCCAATACACTTTCTTGAGAAAGTCTTTTAAATTCATAACGCAATTTCGCCTATCTTTAGGTTACTGAGATAAAAATAAATGTTGATTTCACCTGCTTTACCTGTTGCCTTTCCTTGATGCATTCCAATCATATGTCATACTGTGCAGAACAGCTGAAGCTGGAGATTGATCATGCAGGGCTAGAGCAAGGCTGGTCTTGAGAGCAAAGAGCACCCCAGGCAAGCCATGTGAACAAGCGGCTCCACTCCAGAGAACATCAAGCCCTAAGGCAATTGAAGAACATGCTGCTAGGGAAAGGGTTGTCACCTGACATCAGCCTGCTAAACGTATACATATATGCACTGCCATGCCTGTGGTTGAGCAGTTCTTCTCTTCCCATATGGAGAGAGGGCTCCACCTGATCCCAGCTTTCTATATCTTGTCTTCATTGCTTCACATTTTGGCTGTCCTTCATGGTCCTCACCCTGGGAAGTTTGAGAGCCATGAGGGCCACAGCGGAATGGTATCTGAACAGGGATTCAGGCTATGAGGAAATTTGTCATTTAGCATGTGAGAAGGACACCTCTCACGTATGCACAAAGGGAAAGAGGTGCATTGATATCCTTGGTATTGAGCCCGTTGATACCATCAATATTGAGCTCAGAAGTGTACTGATATCCTCAATATTGAGTTCATTACTATCATCAATACTGAGCCCACATCAGGTATAAAACATGGGGCAAACAGGTTCTGAAGAACTACAGATGTATATAGAAATGCTTATTGTATTCTTGATTCCTGCATTTACTCTCTTTCTGTGGATTTGGATAAGAGTACCTTACTGGTCATGAGCTTGTTGAGATGACCACAAAAGATTTGGCTCAGAACACCTTTTTATTGAGTCCCAAGCAGGAAAAATATGGCAGAATAACAGTCACCCTTATAACCTTAACTGAGCTACAAGCAACAATTTCTGAATTTTCAGCTCAGAGAAGTTTTGCTGCAACACAGGTTGGAACTTCTGCCTCTCAGGGAGTATAGCCATTTTCTCTCTCTCTCCCTTGCAATTGGCACTAAAAGAAGCCAGATGGGTGGGGTAGTCCCTAGAGGGTTTTCAACATCTACCTTGTTATTGAACTTTGAGTCCCCAATAACCTGGGACAAATTATACATCTTTATGAAGCTGTATAAGACCCTAAAGGAATTAAAACAAGCTGCTGCTACCTATGGTGCTATGGCCCCTTTTACCTTGGGTTTAATAGAGCTCCTAGGACAACAGATTATGGCTCCAAATGACTGGAAAGGAATAGCTAAAGAATGTTGAAGTCCAGGGGATTATTTAATGTGGAAAGTAATTTTTTTTAATTGTGTGCAGATCATGCCACTGGCAATGCCACTCACAACATAACCATTACAAAAGACAGGTTACCTGGAGATGGTGCCTTTGCTGCCACAAATAATCAACTTACATTTGAATTGCCAGTATATTAACAAGTTAAAACAGCTGTCCCAATGGCTTGGAGGGAATTTCCCTTAAAGAATCCTGATGAATCTTTTCAAGATTTTGTGGAATGCTTACTGCAGGCTCATGGGAGGATTGTAAGTGTTGTGGAGGCTAACAAGTTAATTATTCAAAAACTGGCCTTTGAAAATGGAAATAAATGGGGTAAAAGACTTTAAGAGCCCAGAAATGGGTTGTGCTGCCTAAAATGATTCAGATGTGTGCAGATACTGGCCCCTCATGTGTACAGGGGATGCCCTGGCAGCAGCTATCACTCAGGTTACTCATTCACAGCCTAGAGGAAAGGGAAATAACAGGGTTAGTTATTTCAGCTATAAAGGCGAGGGGTATTTTGTCCAAAATTGCTCAGCTGCACCTAGAGCGGCACCACAACTGCTCTCTGTCTCTTTAAGAAAACCTTCTATTACCTGTCCAAAGTGTAGATGAGGATATCACTGGGCCACTCAGTACAGATTCAAAGTTGATGTGGAATGCTGACCTATCTTGGGAACTTCCAGTGGGGTTTGCCCTGGCCCCACCAAACAGCGGGGACACTACAGCGCAGGCAGCTTGCCCGGACAACACAGCCCACCTCAGTGTGGTGGGTCAGACTCAGCGCCATGAGCAGCTCACTGGGAACACAGTGAAGAGTTGATGCCTATGCACTGCTGTGGGCTGCTGTGGGCCACAATAAGCAGAGGGTTGAAAGCCCAGCAGGCCCTGCTTCCCATGTGCTGTGGCAGAACTCCACCTGGCTGTGCTGAACTTGTAAATCGCCAGCCCACCTACATGCGTGCTGCAGCCCTTGCACTTGGCTAGGGGCTGTGGGAGCCACAAGAGGCTTCTGAAAAACATGGCAAAGGCCGTGACTGCCACTTCCCCTGGGGGAAGTTCCACGGATGGAGCCCATTCATAACATCGAGGTGGGAGCTGCAGCTGGAGGCAGCAGCAGCAAGCGGGAGCTTATGGCATCCGAATAGAGGATACAAGTGTTTCTTTTGCACTTGTATCTCACTGGTGATGGCCTAGTCTATTTGAATACTGCCTTAAAAACATTTTGTAAAACTTCTCATATTTCCCTTACCACGGGAATTCCTTATAATCCTTGAGGTCTAAAAATTGTTAAACATGCTCACCATATGCTGAAAATTCAACCATGAAAACAAAAAGGGAAATCTTTCCCTACAGTATTTACACCTCATAATAAACTTCACTTAGCAATATATGTTATTAATCTCTTAAATCCTACTAGGGACAGAACTACAACAACAAAAAGGCAGTTCAATCACGTAAAGGAAAAGAAGCTAGGAAGGGTCCTTGGAAAGATCTGCATACTGGACAATGGAAAGGACCCAGCCCACTACTCATTTGGGTAGAGGGTGTACTTGTGTCTTTCTGGAGAATGCTGAATGGCCTATCTGGGTGCCAGAGCATGCTGTCCGGCTGAATCAATGACCTAGATCTGGAGAAGAAGTTGATTCCACCTTTCAAGAAGCTGATACTCAGTCTTATGACAGTGATGCCTTAGAGACCACACCACAACCAACAGACAAAGATGGGGCTAGACCTGATCTGGGGCCAATTAAAGGAGTTGAACTAAGATGCTCAGGAGATGGTAACAAAAAACGGGAATGAAAAGTCTCAATAGTTACAAAGTACATGGAGATAACCAAGCTGGAAGTTATGTGAAAGGAGACACAAAAGTTACCAGTGTTCTTACGACAAGATAAAATAAAAAAAAATTATAGATTAATTATATTTTATTCCTTCCAAATTCTTCTTATAAGAGGTCTCTCCTAATTTACTTACAAATGATTCTAACTAGTTTTTATAATTAGAAACCTCTAAAATTGTAAAAGAGTTTTGATAATTCAATTTGGTCAAAAATATATTTGAGCACACTTTGATTTTGTAAGATGCTTATCTGTCTAATCTTTTAAACTGTGTACTTGTTTATTTGTCTGTTTGTCATATCCAAAAACAGCTGTCTTTTATTTGAGCTCTATAATTTTTTGTCTGTTCCTTTTTTCTTTTGCATTTTTGGATCATTTGCTCAAAATTTAATTTGGTTTACAGATTTAAAAATCATGCCTCCAGGGCTGGGGATTTAGCTCAGCAGCACTTGCCACTGCCTGGCAAGTGCAAGGTTGTGAGTTTGATTCCTGGTACCAGAAAAATAAAAAATAAAAAAAAAGGCATGCTTCCACTTGGGTTGCCACCTGATCAAAATGATATCAAATTTGTTTTTTCATAGGTCATCAAAAATTGTTAAAATAATTAAGAAAAAAAATCCCTTAGGCTGTGGAAACATTATTGGTCAATGTTCCCTTTGGTAAATAAAGGAACAGCTGCCTGGGAAGAGATACCCTAGCCTTGGTTCATTAATAGGAAACCCAAATGATCTCCATAGCCTTATGGGAGACACCACAATAAATGTTATTAAAATATATTATTGTGTTATATTTACATTGGTCACCATCAAAAAGATTAAATGTTCCAGATAATAAGATCTTTTATTTAAAAATGCTCTGGTACAAAGGTTTTCTTATAGTTATGACAATTGATTATTATTAACCTCATGGGGTATGAAATATATTAATGCCTCGAAATGTACAGGTCTTACAAAATGTAAAACAGGAATTATTTATGCTGATAGACATTTCTTTCAGATTCAGACTTCTGCCTTTAACAAAAATTTATGAGATGTACATCCTATTAAAAGTCAACAAGTTAGATAAAAATTTCTTATGTATTAGATAGAAATGATTGATTTAAAAAGTTATACTATGTCAAAATAAAAATTTAAGTGTGTTACAAATGTCAAGATTGTCAAGCTGCAATATTACGTATGGTTTTGATTTCTAATTTTTATATAAAACATGTAACTGCTTGTTAGCATTCTATAAGGATTAAATGCTATATCATCCATGGTTGTTATAAAATAATGGTTTCATTTTATGGTCTAAGGTGCTTGATATTCAGATAAGATAGTAATATTAAGCTTACTGCCTCTATTACACTGTACGATCATTAACCTTCTCTTCTGGATGTTCAACCACTGTGGGTTTGAAAACAACAATTAGAAAGATAAACAGGCTAGTAGGACAGCCAATATTTTGGTCCCAGCCCTCTGAGGTCAATGAGAACTCAGGACATAAAAGAACCTCTACTGCAACATCCTGTAACTTGGCGAGTGCAGTCTTCTGACCAACGAGATTGTGGGACCACAGAGAAAATTGATCAGTGGTGTATAGTATGTCTAAGGAGAGTCAGTAGAGAGAAAAATCTCCTAAGCTTTCATAGAAAGCAACTTGGTCAAGCAATGGCTGTAACTCATCCAGATGGCTGACACTGACAGGAGAACTAAGAGGTGCTATACATGGCTCCAAGGTAAATCCTGAAAGAATTTAACTGACCTTGATAGACAACAAGAGATAAAATAATTAACAGAGGCCTCACCTTAACTTGGTCTTGAACATCCTGCAGAAAAGTATAGCTACAGAGGTATAAAACAATGCCATAATAATATGCTAGCTATAGAAGAAATTCAATTCAGTAACACCTTCTGACAGTTTCCAGCTACACCAGTAACTGATGACTGTTATGGACTCATGGGCTGTATAGGATTAAGTTGCTGAATGCAGGGATCTTTAGCCTAAATGAGTAAGTTCACTCAGAATAAAAGGGGTTCAAGAATGAGAAGGGCTTCTGCAGGGTCCTCTGAACACCCATCCTCCAACTTCAACTGACCACCCATCGCTTGCAACTACAAAACAGAAAAGGGGGAGATGTGGGGAGTGGCTGAAACTGGAGATCAACCATACATGCAGGGTTGGAGCAAGTCAGTCCTGAGAACAAAGAGTGCCCAAGGCAAGCCACATGAACAAGCTGCTCCAGTCCAGAGAATACCAAGGCCCAAGGCAATCAAGAAACAGGTTGCTAGGGAAAGGGGTGTCACCTGTCATCAACCTGCCAAATGTATAAATAAACATGCTGCCATGGCGGTGGTTGAGCAGTTCTTTTCATCCCATCTGGAGAGAGGGCCCCACCTGATCCCAGCTGTCTGTATCTTGTCTTCATTTCTTCAACTTTTAGCTGCCCTTCCTGGTCCTCACCCCAGAAAGTTGGAGAGCTGCAAGGGCCACGGCATGATACATCATTCATTGTAGTATGCCTCAGCAAAAACAGCAGCTGGAACACTACTCTGATTTTGTCAAATGAATTGGCACAATACAGTACACAACAAATTAGTCACAAATTTCTAGATCACCTGCAACAAGAAAGTAGAAGTATCTCTAGAAATAGAAGATTAGAATGGGATAAAAGTGTCTTAGTAGTAAGTATCTACCTATTGGTATTTACAGAAGCCATTCTCTTTTAACCTTAATGTTTGTCCTGTCCAGGAGTGAGCTGCTAGCTATAAGGGACTAATTAAATTTAAATTAATTAAAAGTAGATGAGATGTAAAAACTGGTCAATTGCTGCACGTAGCCAGTGGCCTCCGTATTGGACTGCATAAATGTCAAATACTGTAGAATGTTTTTCAGGGCAGAGCTTATGTAAAGGGAAAATGACGCCCTCTTCCACTGCCTATCATTGTTTATGTTAGAAAAAGAAACAGCCACATTATCTGTCATAAGATTAAATGATTTCAACTTCTCAGTGCTTACAACAGTTCATCCTCTTTCAAATGTACTTTTCAAATTGCACATTGCAGAAATGACCCTGAAATTACAGCTTCAATAGTCTTACAGAAACCATAATTGTTCCCTAGCAGTAGTGTGCAAAATAATACCAACATATTCCCTGGGATTAAAGCACTCTCAACAAATGTATATGGAAATAATTCATAGAGGTAATGGCTGTATGTTCCCTAGTCATATCATGCTCTTTCACATTTGCATATATCTACATGTTCATTTGGCACTGTCTTTTGCTGATTTGAAATAAAAGAGCCAAGAGGCTCTCTTTCTTGGTGAGGTAAAGACTTCCTTTATCTTTTATCCACGGTTACCAAAACTAAGCAAATGGTACAGATGGTTCTTTTACTGGTTTTAAAAGTAAAGCCAGAAATTACGTGAAGTTGGGACTATTGAATTATTCATGTATTCTGATTGAATGGGATCATTATCTCTGGCCTTCCAAGCTAATAAATACTGTCTAATGCCTGGATACTGTTTTGATGTAATAATGTCAGGAAAAAGAAAAAACAACTGACTTCTTTGCAAGCTTCAGCCTAAATTAAGCAGTAGCTCCCTGATGAGTTCATTATAAGAAGTGTATGTATGTATGCATGTGTATTTGTGTGTAAATGCACAAATACATGTGTGTCTATACACAAATATGAAATATCTTAGACAATTCTAGAAGTCAGCCTTTCTCAACCTTCCTGAAGTCATCTCAACCTATGCATGCAACAAAATGATTGCAGAATGGCTCAATTGTCTGTGCTTGCTGCTATTTTTTCTCTTTACTCTCATCTGTCATAGAGTATATAAAAGAATTTCACAAAATGCAGATTGAGGCTCAGTAAATGATTATGCTGTGTAATCCTTTGCCAGTGAGCAGTCAAATAATCTTAAATTATAGACCAGTGGGTTTTTTCCCCCAGATTGATTTCAACAAATAAATTTGTCTGAATTTTATATAACCATAAACCAGAAAGCATATAGAAAGCCCGAATTAAGGTCATGCTCTTAAAGGCAATCACAGAAAGATGTGCATTTGTAGAAGGTCTGAATGAGTGAAGATAAATATATTTGACAGTGGGTTTCAAAGAAAGTGAAATTAGAGATGGACTGTGTTACAAAATATCTTTATAGGCTAATAGTTATACAAAGGTAGCAGAATCTGTTAGCATCAAGGGGAAAATATCCTTTGGGCTCTGCTGATTTGTTTAACAAAATATACTTTGCCCTTTCTTCCTTGAGAACACCATTTTTCCCACATATGATGCAGAGTCTATGAAGAGTGCAAAACAGGCAACTAAGACTCATAGTAACTCAGCAGTTTGTGGAATTTACAAAAGACAGAAAATTTTTCCTCTGAGACAGCTTGTTTGGTAGTGCATAGAAAACATAGGTTTTCCAGTCCACTTTTCCATCATCTAATTATTTTTACCCTTTCATAGGTAAATATCTTCCCCCGATGAGTTAGTTTAGCATTATATTTCCATTTTTAAAGAAGAAAAATAATAAACCACAATCAAAATAAATAAATGGCCATTCTTCTTTTGAGTTGAATGGCTTCATACAAACTATTCAATAAGTTAGAATTTCCCGTCTGTTTTTCCCTCCATTTCCCAAAGTGATTAAATGGAAGTCTTGTGAAAACCTTGCACTTTAAAAATTATATTACTTAGTCTCAGATTCCGCAAGTGTAATGAAAAGAAGGATCTATGTAGGAAGACCTAGCTGCCTGAGAGAAAGCTGGAGGGAATGTACTCTTCTTCAACCCCAGTACCTCAGATCTGTTTGGCTTCCCGTTCTGCAATTCCTGGAGTGGCCACTAGATGCCAGGCATAAAGTCTAGGGTGACAGTTAAGGTAATCCTTTGATGGTTCATTTTCCAAGTAGAACATACTTACTGCATTATTTATATCTGTAATCATGACAAACTCCGGATACAGCCTCATTCTATCTTATAAACTGTGGAACTACAAGCAGGCTAACGCACTACCAGATCACTAACTTGAAGCATTCTCTGTAAGACCCACTCAAAGTATAGAACATGTTTGAGTGGAAATCCCCAAGAAATGTTTGCCATTAGGTTGAGAAATGACTTTTTTATAGATCTCAGACAGATAATTGATGAGTATTCTTCTATTTCTAGTGTGTCTAATTTTGATGGTTTTATTGGGCTAATCTATAGCAAGCTCATAGAGGTACTCTAAACTTATTAATGGATAATGCTATGCTAATCCTGCTATGTATATAGATGCATAAAAGAACTAAAATAGTCATGATTGTCTTTTTGTCAGCTCTGCCTCTCTAAGAAGGAGGAAAATAGCTGAGGCTCTTGCTCAGTAAGAGAATGCTTGACGAACATGTATGAGACCCTGGGTTTAGTATCCAGTACTGGAAAGAAAGAAGAAAGAAAGAGAAAGAGAGAGGAGAAAGAGCGTAGAGAGAAGGGAGAGAGAGTAGAGAGAGAGACAGACAGAGAGAACAACTAATGAAGAACAAGGAGAAATATTAACCACATCATTCCCGACTACTTCGTTATTGAGAGTACTATAGAAGGACAATTAGATAACTCTAACTCTTCCCAAGAAAACCTTATTTCAGTATCTTAATAAACAGAAACTTTTAAAAATGAGACTGTCTTTTAAGTAAAGTTCATATTGAGATTGCAGTTCAGGTTAGATGGCCACATTCAGGTAAAACTCAGAAATGAAAATTCCACCAATGGAGGACATATTCTAGGATAGACCTAATAGTTTGTCTTCAGACCAGGCTCATGATCAGGAAAATGCCCGAGAGATAGTACATGAAGGTGTAAATTGGCAGGATGTTAGCATTCACAAGGTCTGCCGCTGATAGTGTGAACCAACTACAATGACTGGAGCTGGAAGATTAGACTTTACCCTCCAGGAAACAGACAGAAACAATGTGGTCCGGGAGCGATAAGATTAAAAAAGAAGCAAGGCTAAGTCAACAACAAGAAAGATGTGTGTACACAATCAACAAGAAAACAGTTCAGTTCCTACAATCAAGTACCTGGTTAGGGAAGCAATCAGCCAGAAAATCAGAGAAAAAGCTGTAACTAGCTATTGAACCACTGAGTTATTAAGCGAAACCAATGGATACTGGTTTGATCTCTAAAAGCGTGTGACTGGCCCTACAGTGTGGGATGCAAAAAATTTGTAGCAAATGACCCACAAGTGTAAATGTTAGAAGTGAAGCCAGGGAACCAGACAGTCTTAGTATTTAGTAAGAGCCTTCTCCTTCACTAGGTATAATAGTGACTTTAGAAGTGGCAGAAAACGTGAGTCCTGAATGCAATCAAAGGCAGCTGAGTACATAAAATGTTCTAATATATTTTATTCTAGTAAAATTATTATTGCTTCCTTTAAATTAAAAATTTGGGGAAAGGCTTTGGCTATAGATATCTTTATATACTCACTAAGCTTGATGGAAAAGTGCAGGGAGCCACGGAAGCTGGAAGGTAATTACATGTGCAGAACAAAGCCAGCCCAAAAACACCAGAGCTCTGAGAACATGGGAGCTCCGAGAACAAGAGAGCTCCTTGAAACATGTAAACAAGCCTGTAGCTTAACTGATTGCTGGGCAGCGAGGCTGAAATCAATCAACCTCCGGAGGGTATAAATAAACGCTCTACTGTTCTTGGGCAGTTCCCCTTCTCCACTCAGAAGAGCGAGGACCTCCACCTGATCCCAGCTTTTTGTCTCTCGTCTATTTTTTCCTCATTCTCCCCTCTGTTCCTTCCCGGGGTAGAGCAAGAAGCCAACAGATCCCTACGGAAAAGTACTATCTTCTGTGACTGATGTATGGCCTCCAGGACGAAAACAAAGCACACAAAATGTTTCCTCATTATTTTGTACTGACAGGTAAGCTACTACAATAGAATAAGACAGAAATCAATTGGATTTATCACTGACTAGACATGTGGTTAATGGGAATTTATCATTAAGACTCAGTGTTCTCAACCTTAAAATGGGAATAGTTGTTTCTAACATGAAGAATCATTGTGAGGATTAAAAAATAGGCATGAAAGTACTACTAGATAAATGATTACTAGTATTATTCATTATAGCATGAGAGAACAGTGTATCATTTTTCTTATCTCGTTGTTTACATATCTTTTAAACACCAGTACTCAGGTAGCATACCCATGTCTATCGCTAGAGGGATTAAAGTAGCTCAGATTATTTCTCAAAAGCTTCCCTTTTCACCTCCGTAACATGGGGGTTTTGTTTGTTTGTTTGTTTGTTTGTTTGTTTGTTTTGATATGGCACAGAAAATTGAAGCAGAATACTTTTAAACCAGCCGGCATTCTATTTTCCCATTTCACCATACAATTTCCTAAAATAAACCATTCCAAGCCCCCTGAATGTCCCCAAGGAGTTGCTGGGTTGCTGGGCATAATGCTAGTTATAAATCAAGGGCCTCTGTCTTAGTTATTTTTTTCATTGCCGCAACAAAATACCTGACATCCAAAGTTAAAAGGAGAAAGGTTTATTTGGTTCACAGTTTATAGGGGTTTCAGTCCATAATCTGCTGGCTCCATGACAGGGTGACACAGGTCAGAGAGTTAACCGGTCATGGTAGAAGATAGCAAAAACAACAAGAGGGGAAAAAGACAAGATCTTTCTGTTCCTTATATACTGTAGGCAGGCTACCTGCCCTAGAGCAGGTGTACCACTCACATCCTTAATCCTAACTGGCACTATGACTGATTTACTAATCATATGTTCTTAATCCCAGTATCACACACTAGATGTAGCAACCTCTGAAAAAAACCCTATGACCACATGAGGCTTTGGGGAGAAATCTAGACACAAACCACAACACCTTCTCAATAGGTAGGCTGCCCCTGAAGCAAATAGTCCAGTGCTCATTTGTTGTCCGTTGGCCTCAAGACCACTCATACTGAAGCAAACAAACCCAGAAGTCATTCAGCAATAATGCATGTAAAGTCAATGAAAAACCCCCAAAATGAAAAGTACTGACTCTGTAGGACACTACCAGGCATCCTAGAATATGAATCACACTAAGACCCAGTTATTCTATGTGCACCTAAGCATCCTGATGTGGAATTCTGTTATGTTTTAAATCTAAAATATCCCCCAAATGTCTCTTACATTGACTTTAGAGCTGACTTGTCATTAGGAGGTAGATTCAGATTACAAGTGGGTACTTGGAGACATGACCTGGAAAGGCATACTCTTGTCCTCAGCTCCTCATTTTTCTCTCTCTGCATCCTCCCTACTGTAGGATAGGCAACTCTTCTCTCTCAGGACCTGCCACCATGTCCTTCTGTTTCTGCCTTGAAACAAGATGACCATGGACTGGATCCCCAGAAGCCAAGAGCCAAAATAATCCTATCCTCCTCTAAATTGTAGATGGCAGTATTTTGTTCCAGTGAGATGAAAATGACTAACACAAACTCATGCTTTATTCTTCTCTTGGGTCTTAATCAATATGCATGAGTAAAGCCAGCATATTTTGCTGTTCCCCATTTCCCATGTTGTAGGGTAGAAAAGGTATGGACAATAGCATAATACTAGGTTCTGCGATAGAGTACCAGTAATAGTTTAGTGTGAAAGTCCAAAAATTAACTCAGAATATGTTTTAGAATTTATTAAGAATAAGCTTTATGAAACTTCTTCACATTATCTGTAACTCAGTTAACTTCTAAAATTAATAACAGAGGCACAGAAAAATTATGTAACTCTCCTCGGGTCAAAAGATAAGTTAATCTGACTCCTGTAACTTTGCTTATAATTGCTATAGTTAACAACACAAGACTCCTTTTCTTCCTGCTCTTCCTGTTGATAAACCACTGGTTCTACCTCCACATCAGTTCTATTGTCTCTGTTGATATTGACTTTGAAATTAGTATCTCATTTTTAATGGCCTTCTCATTGATTTCTGTCTCTAGTTTTCCATACTCTTTCAATTTGGGTCCATTTCCAGAGAGCATATCTCTTTTTATTTACCTCTCAATTATATAACCATCTCTTTTACTCCTCAATCATACCCCCTCAGCCTGGCACTCCAGTGTCTTTGCACTGTTACTTTTATGTCTTTTTAGACTCATTTCCCAAATTAGAGTGCACTTTCTCATTAGTTATCAATTATTTCAACCATGTGCTCTGCTTTCCACATGCATTGCCCTCATAAAATCTGTGCAGAGTCTACTCTTCTTCTAAATTGTGCAGAATACATTGTGTTTCTCCTGAATAGCAGAGGGTGAAGATTTCAAGTCTGGCATCAAAACAGCATTGCAGCTATTCCAGGCAGATGACTAGTGTTCTTTTTTATTTTACTTTCATTTTGTCTGTGGTATCTCGCAAGTTACTGCTGACCAGTGTGAAGCCCAAGAAGCTCAACCGATGTATGTCTTCTGGTTTTTATCAGCTCCTAGTTCCCATGAGGGAAAAGCCTGCATTTCATACTGAATTGCCTCATCTTTGTGGGATCAAACACTTGAACACCTAGTTCCATCTTCAATTCTCCAGTGATCTCTGCTTTATACAACTCTGTTGATGTTCCCTTCTGATTTTCTGATTTTTCTGATGTGAATCTCTTTGAAACATGAACACAACATGCCCACCAAAAATAAATCATTGCCCTTGTGCTGTTGTGTAAATATTCAACAGGAAATTCAAGCTTAACCCCATCTTCTCTCAGATTCCACTGGTTCCTTTTCTGGGACACTGTTGTACCTTTTCTTTGGCCCAGGTCAGTGGACCATGCCAGCAATCTGCCAGCAATGATTGACAACAGCTCTGTATGTTCATTTACCCACTTCAGCTAGCAAACCTGGCATTATTTATGTATATTTTAAGACCCATCTCATTTACTGTCTTTCTGGGGGAAGCCTCAGTTAAGATCCTTTTCAAAATTCTACCTATGTAACTATGTCCCCAGCACTGTACTATATTATGTGTATTTCATGTTTCATTTTATAAGAGGTCATCATTAGGAGGCCTAATATTTTTCACAGTTAAACTTAACTTTATTGCATAGTTTTTAGAAACTACATCTTATTGGTACTTTTTTATTCATTTCATTATTTTCCATATCTCTATGGTACCTCAGCTAGGGAGTACTTCTTATAAGCACTATAACAGGATATTTATTTTAATATAAGCATAGAGAACATTAACACATATATATCTATTAGTAATTATGTATTTGAATTTATCCCTGCAATCCATTTTGTTTTTTTTAATTTATTTTACACTGATATATAAAACAGGATATACAATATTATGTAATGTTTTCATATATGGACGCATTGCATAACATTCAAATCTAGTTAAACATATTTATCACTTCCAATATTTATTACTTCTTTATGGTGAAGATTTTCAAAATATTTTTCTCCAGTTTTTTGAAATGTATAGTGTATTATTGTCACCTATAGTTACCGTATTGTGCAATATAGCACACATGAGCATTTGGTTCCATCTAACTATAGCTAATTTGTTTATTTATTTATTTATTTATTTATTGGTACCAGGAATCGAACTCAGGACCTCCCACTTGCCAGGCAGGCGCTGTGCCACTGAGCTATATCCCCAGCCCTAAGTATAGCTTTTAATCAACATTTCCCAATCCCTTATTCTCCCCAGCCTTTGACTAACCACCATTCTATACTCAACTTCTAAGAAAGCAGCTCCAGATGTGAGGCCATGTGATACTTGTCTTTTTGAGCCTGGATTATTTCACTTAACATTATGACCTGTAGATCAACCCATATTATCACAAATGACAGAATTTCATCTTTTTTGGTCTGACTAGTAGTCTGTGGTACCTGTGCACCACAATTTCTTTATTCATCAATTATTGAACTTTTAGGTTGTTTCTATCTCTTGGATATTATGAACGGTGCTGCAATGAGCAACGGCATACAGATGTCTCTTCGGAAAACTAATTTCATTTCCTTTGGATATTTAACCACTAGAAGGATTGCTGGAAACACTGTAGTCCTATTTAATTTGTTGAACGCCCCCCCCCCCCGTGATGCTTCTATACTGTCTTCCATTATGGCTCTACTGATTTTCATTGGTACCAACAGTGTCAAATGCTTCAATTTTCTCCACAGCGTGGCCAGCACATTTTAGGATTTTTGGTAAAAGCTACTCGTTCTAGGATGAGATGAGATGATATTGTGGGTTTGATTAGCATTTCCCTGATGATGAGTGACTTGGAGAATTTCTTTCATATTCTTGTTGGCCATGTATGTCTTCTTCTGAGAAATGCCTATTGCCCATTTTTAAATCAGGTTGATTTGGGCATTGAGTTTCTTACATAATCTGGATATCAACTCCTTGTCTTGTGCAAAAGTTTTCTCTAATTCTTTTCCATTTCTTATTAGTACATGTTTTCACTACATGATTCTCACATGCATCATGGGGAATTTGTACACGCACATAACACATCTTAATTCTTATTTTTTCTCTTGCTCCTACTCCCTCTCTCTCCACCTGTTCCTCCATTCAGCAGGTTGTTTCCTCACCCTGTTGACTGATTGTTTTCTTTGCTGTACAGAAGTTTTTAGTTTGATATCACCCATTCAGCTACTTTTTGCTCTTGTTTCCTGTGTTTGGGGGCTTCATTTTAAAAAAAAAAAAAAACTTGTCCTATCTTTGCTTTCTTCCGAGTTATTTCATAGCTTCAGACTTACATTCAAGTCTTTATCTATTTTGAGCTGATTTTTGTAGCTGGGGAGAGATGTAAGTAGTTTCATTCTTCTGCTTTGTGTTTCCAACCTTCTAAACACTGTTTATGGAAAAGATTACCCCTCCTCCCCTGCATGTTCTCAGCGCTTTTGTTGAAAATCAGCTGGTTGAAGATGTATGTGTTTACTTCTAGGCTCGCTATTCTGTCCAACCCACCTTGGTGTCAGGACTACTTTTTAAATATGGGCATTTAAATCTGAGGAAGTGAAGTGATATGGTCAAGGTAATACTCAGTTGGGATCAAACTTAGGCCCATATAACTTTTAACTCTGAAGGTGGTTTATGGACAGTTCTGTCTTGTGCACTGATTGTTTGATGTATTTATCTTATACTGTCTGTTATTCAGGGGCCCTATAGATGCAGACATCCTCTACACCTTGTTTTGTGCTTACCTGTGGCAGCTAAGAGAAAATCTTGATCAAAGTAGGACCGCAACGTATACTTTTTAGTTAAATAATTGACAGTAAATAGTCTAAAAAGCATAAGGTTAGTTTTTCACTTTTATGTTTTCACACTTTGTCTACAACTACACAGAGAAAACAATGTGAATTCTTCCCTCCTTCCTCTCACAAAACCACTGGAACTAGAAGTCGGATGCATCTGACAATTGACACGAGATGCCTGAGGATGGGACTGGAGCGCCTGCATTTTTATATCACTGAGACCAGTTAACCAACTCACTTAGAACTCTCCTTTCCTTCTTTTTTAGGGGGCTGGAGGTTTAACTCAGCAGCACAGTCCTTGCCTGGCAAGCCCAAAGTTGTGAGTTCAATTCCCAGTCCTGGAAAAAGAAAAAAAAGCAAAACAAAACAAAGAAGTGCTAAGTTCTATCTTTCCTTTTCTTTCTTTCTTTCTTTCTTTCTTTCTTTCTTTCTTTCTTTCTTTCTTTCTTTTCCTCTTTCTTTCTCTCTCTTTCTTTCTTTCTCTCTAAATCTATCCATTAGAAACAACACAAGATGGTGATAAAATAAGAATAAATAGTTCTAACTCTCTTAACTCTCTTTGCCTAACATAGATTGCAGAAATCTAGGTTGAGAGAATCTAGGACTACAGTTACTTATTGGTACTTCATAGAAGGAAAAAAATAGGCAAGAATGACTAAAACAGGAGTGTTTGTCTGACTACTTAAGAGAATATACTGATCTGAGTTCTGGAAATCACTGTAATCCCAGCACTCTGGGAGGCTGACACAGGAGGATGGCAAATTTGAGTCCAGGCTTGGCATTTCAGTGACAGACTTGTCAAAAAAAGAAAATAGGTGGAGAGGGTGTACCTCAGAGCAAAGGCACTGGGTTCATTGTACAACACCACGTGCGTGCACACACACACACACACACACACACACACACACAAATAATACAGGAAATTCAAGCCTCTCAGAGCATTTTTTCAAATGCAAGTAGCTGGCTAAAATCAAGGGAGGGCGCTGGGATGCTGTGCCTGATACTCTGAGTTTCCAATCACAAATGATTTTTACCTACTCATTGAAGTAAGTGTTCTATATAATTCTTGTATTCAATTCAGTTCACTTAAATAAGTATCTATTGAGCAGCTATGCTGTGTCAGACAGGGACATAATGTTCAATGCTTAGTTCAACTACCTGTGCATCCTGGGAAAAAACCAAAAAACAGTTCCTTCTAGAAATCCCTACAATTCAGATATGGGTTAGATTTTACTGCAATGAATCTAAATTGATAACGCTTTATTTTTGAGATTTGAGGGAGTAAATTTAAGGAACTTGTGCAAATCAAAGCCTGAAATAAAGAAAAGGTTAATATTTTGAAACAGGGTCCGGGACTCCTTCTTCGTTTGCCTTCTGGAGCTCTGTAAAAGTCTTAGCTTGTTAGCACTTTGTTTGATTTTACACAAAGACACATGGCCCCTTACTGCAGCAGAAAATTAGAATAGAGAATCAATAAAATAATCCAAGTGTTAATGTCACATCATGCCAAAACCAACTTTTTTCATAGTTTGTTAAATACTGAATATAGACTCACTGAAATCCCAGTGAGATGCTACCTATTAGAGCAACAGGATTTAATAGGCAGAGCTGTCCAAGAAACCTTAAGAAACAGCTGAGAGTGTTCCATTGTGTGTCTGTTTCACACAATTCAAAGAAATTCCACATTTTAGCTAGATCTTGACTATGTATGTTCACACAAACTAAAAGTAAACAAATAACTGGTTAACTGTTTTCTAGGAAAATAACTAATACCTGGTAATTTACTCGTTCAAAGCTCAGGATGCCGAAAGTCTGCAAAAACAGAATAATTTTGTAAAATCACTATTGTCAGTTCTTTTCTAAAGCATTGTGTGCAATTGCTATGGAAATGTGAATATGACTCCCTTTGCCTCTCTCAACAAGCACAGGATCACCCATTCAGTCCTTCATAGGTTTGCTCGAAATGATGCCAGTCAAAGCATCCAATGCGACCTCAGACATTAGTGCATTATCCATTATCTGTTACACTTTCGGACCAAAATAACAAATAATATGCCTGGAGGTGCTGCCGTGTGTGACTGCTAGTTTCCCTGCATGACATATGCCGAGAGAGTCTCAGATGAGAAGTGATTGCACAAAACTGTGATTGTGAGATGACTTAGCAGAACCCGTGATGATGTCCTAATGGCCTCCCGCCGGGGAGAACAGGAGTAATTGTTTGTCAGGGGAGGAACACATCTGTAAGAAGGCATCTTCTGCAAACCAAGCAGCCATGTGGAAAGGAGAGTGAGCAGCATAGTACAGCGAGAGACGGGGAAATGCACAGGTTGAGCTGAATAAAACGGTAGCTACAAGGGGCAGGAGTGAGGCAAGGGAAGGAGCTGGTTGCGTAAGATTGAAGTTGTGTGCTTTGGAAAACAACACAAACAATTACTTAAAAATAAAATGCCTGCTTGCTGAGGTTACTGGATTCTTCCGGCAACCTCGAATCTTAATGAAGATGTTAAACGGTGAAACGCTGGGGAAGAACTCAGAGCACCAAGCAGGAAGAGAGTTTGCATAATCATACATCGCTAGGAATGTTTTTCCAGCTCGGGCATTTCTCTCACAAAGAGTCTTTTCGATGGATTTTTACATCCAGTCGCTTCCTTTGTTCATTGCTTATCACCGTGATCTAAGACAAAATGCTGTTTTTAAAATCCTACTTTTAAAATCAAGACAAAGCGACGGAATTTACATGCTTTAGAAACATCAATGTCATATGGACAACTGAAGATACTCATAGCCCGTTTGCCGCTGCGCGAAGCACCCTCCATTTGATCAGAAATGCGTGTGGCAAAGTGAGCTAATTAATGCTGCAAAATGGTAATTCCCTCCACCTTTTATCTCACGTCTAAATTATGATTTTATCTAATTTCTGAGGAACTGAAATGCTCATGCCAGTGGAGTCTGTCATTATTAAAATATAAATCAGTGCATAAAAGGATATTGGCCTATGAAAAGGATGGTAAAAAAATTTAATGCCCTCTGCAAACAGCTGTGCTCCTGACCCAGTGGGTTTTTTTGTTTGTTTGTTTGCTTTCCTGACAAGCTACTAGCTGTATCTATTTCAGTAGTTCTAACAGATCTGAAGATGATTCCAGCAACAGATTTTAAAATATGAAATTTTATATAAACATTGCTGTAACCACAGTATAAGGCTAGTAACCCCTCCCCTACACACTTTCTAAACTTACACATACAATCTGCTATTGAATATTAAATGCAACTGGGTGTGAATTTTAGTCAAGGGTTTATAATGATGTTAAGAAATTTTTATATTAACATAAGGCTATGAAAACTTGGTAGGTTCTGGAAGTCTACATTTAAAAAAATAAAGGTGCGTCCTAGCTGGGTTGGGAAGCAAAATTATAAAGCTAGTACTGAGGTAACTACTGAGGTAGTTGAAATCCCACCTGGGCAGTTTAGCAAGACTGTATCTCAGAATAAAATGTAAAAACTTCTGGGGAATTAACTCAGTGGTAGAACCCCCCTGAAATTGACCCTCAGTACAAGAAAAAGAAAGACAAACCTGCTTGTCTCTGTTGTATAAAACACATCCAGCCATCAACAGCCATCTTGAATAGGTGGTATGAATAATTATTCTGATGTGTAGATGAATTCCATGACGGGAAGAAAGTGGAGTCAGGTGACGTGAAGAAGAAAGTGGCCCCATGTTTATGTCATTTAAGGAAGCGTACTAAGGGGCTGGGGATTTAACTCAGCGGCAAAGCGCCTTCCTGGCAAGTCCAAGGTTGTGAGTTTGATTCCTGGTACTAGAAGAAAAGACAAAAATAAAAAATAAGAAAGCATACTAAAGTTTAGGGTGACCAAAAATGTTTTCCGAGGATATGAGGCTTTCAATGCTAAGACTAAGAAGGTCCCAGTCAAGCTGTTCATCCTATGAATATGTCTCAATATAAGCCCCTATCATATAAATCTAATCAAAATGCAATGTGAAGTTTTATTGTCTTATAATTTCACACACTTAAGGATCTCTAGCTCAATAGCTTGCCATTAACTAGAATTTCTATAACTTTGCTGACATCTATCTTAACATGCATATGTTGCTTCAGAGTATCACTGGACTTTTTCTGAGGATCTAATTGAGGCTACTTCAATATCCATGCATATACTTCAAAATATCTTCTATAGCTTGTTTTCTAACTCAGATCTTGAGAAGGAATCATTTCTTCACATTCCTGAAGACCATGTTGCTTTGAGTGCTGTTCTGGTCTGGAGACCAAAGGATAAGACTGATTCATCATTGTCATAGTGGGTCACTGAAAGCTGGCTATTACGTTCAACAGCACAAACATCTAGGGTGACTGACAATGCGTATATCATACTCCAGATAACTAAGCTACAACACCAAGGGCAAAGCAATGTGACTTCCATTGCTATTTATCAGCTTTTCTTGATTATAAATCCTATGAAATTTAAAGGACACAAGGATGAGAGAGCGAATCAAGTCTATGATGCATATTATTCCAACATTTCTATCAAGTTGTAGCATTATTTCTGTATGGTTAACTTTGAAATAGATACTCAGATTCAGTTGAATACTTGACTTGTTTAAGCCACTACAAATGGCAAAATTTATGCACAAAACAGCACCTATACTTGTAGGGTGAGTGCCATCTATGTGTAAGACAAGACCACATAGCCTTAAGTATCAGTATAAAAGAGAACTCCCATAAGGACTTGAAGAATCCAAAAGAATCCAAGAAACATCTAAAATGTTCTAGAAGGATAAAACCATACACCCTTTTAAGTATTAGCTGTAACACGTTTTGAAATATCAGCAATAGGAAAATACATCATCCAGATGTTCACAAGTTCAAAGCATTCCACTTGTCTCTCAGAACTAGCAATAGATGTCTCCTCATAGGCCACACACTCATTTCCACTTTGGGCAGCTCCTAATCCAAATCAAGATTGCACCTTGCCATTACACTAAGGACCTGGATGGAGAACTTGTGACAGATCCATTGGCCCCGGCTCCCATTAGCCAAGAACTTTGTTGCCAGATTAATTTCACTAAAATACTAATTTCACCACGAGCATCCATAGAACAATACCTTCAGTGATATCATACTGCTCACAGAATGAAGTCCAGATTCTGTAGGCTCACGGTACTACTGGTCCTAAATTACTTTCCTAATTTTATTCTTTTATATAATTTTCTTCACTGTGAAGATATATTACCAACTTGGAGAAATTTAGGAAAACAAACTTTTCAATTCTCATAGCCTTGATAGCTCCCTTCTATGAAGAGAAATAAATTGCCTTAAATTGGACCTTGCTATTTAAGTATACTGAATGCTCACGCCTTTGTCCCTTCACGTGTTTTCAGCCATTATATGGCTAAGTACAGAGGAAATATAACAGTTCTTCTGTCTCCCAGTGCCCGTGAAATTTTTTTGCAATGTAGCTATAGTTGGGAGATATCAATTGTTTTAAATTTTTGTCATTATCTAATACGCTGAAAGAATAGAAATTCTGAGCTTTGGAACGGTGGTTATCTCCTGGAAGCATGCAAATAGGGTCTCTGAAAAAAACCAACAAATAAGCAAACCCCTCCTCTTATCTTAAAAACATCACCTATTTTTGTACTCTAGGATTTGGTTTATCAGAAGCAGCCAAACACTTTGGATAACTGTGAGAATTTAAATATCTTTGGAGATGGTTTACAACTCTCCCTCAGTTTATAAGACACAGCATGGTCTAGTTAGAAATGGTAGACTTGCTATGGTTTGAGACTGTGGAAAAATTATTTAAAAGTAATGTTTTGCTCCTAATCAGTCATTGCACTATCAGGAAAATAAAAACATAGTGCAAATGAATGGTTTGAAATAAAATACAAATAGGGTCTTCATATTTACCTTAAAAATAAATTAAAAACACATAGTTCTTTGAATTGTATTATCTAATTTAGCTACACAAAAATCTGACAAGTAGAATGAGGATTATTAGCCCCATTAAAATGAGAAAAATGAATCTGGAGAGCATTAAATCACTCATCAATGATTAATATATGATCAAACCAGGTATACAAAACTAAATATAAATACACAGTAACAAACATTAAATAGATGAGTTATTTTAGACCATCACATACAGGGAAAAGTCTAGAGAGTGACTCAAATATTTATGCACTGCCTAACATGTGACAAAAGCTATAACTGACACCAGGGAGCCACCAGTACACAAAACCCAATCCTGCATTCAGGTTGTCTATAGCCTAATGAAACAGACAGGTGAAGAGGACACCACAGGGGAAAATAATCCCTTTTCCAGGCTGAAACTTGTGCTACACGGGCTAAAGTACCTAACTCTATCTTAGAAAGTCATGAAGCCTTCACTGTGTTCAATGTGTATTTACTGAGCTCCTCCTCTGGGCCTGGCACTTTTCTGATAGAACATATGCAATGGTAAAAAGAAAAACAGTGGAAGCTTTAAAAAACACAGATGAGTGCTAATAATTACTTTGTAAATGCTTATAAAAAGCTATCAAATAATGCATATTGGGGTGGGTTTTACATTTTTTCATCTTGTTGTACAAAGATGAACGTTGCTGAACTCTTCTTAGGTTAGGAGGTGTTGATGTTTAATATCTTCCATTAGAGAGTTCTCCCAGGATAGTCAACCTACAATGAGAGAGCCACCGCTGAAAATGTAAAAACTAAAGAATAAAAAGGAAAGTAATCACAAATTCTCTATGATGAATATGATCATTATGTGTATCTAAAATGTACCAATAAAATGTAACTAATAAAAAGGAAGGTAATCACTATTCCCAAATAACACCACCTTCACGCATTTATTTTAGTAGCTATCATTTCTGAAGTCTTTCCCTAACAGTTTCCCATGTCTCATAAACTTCTACCAGTTAACCACAAAACTGAATCAATACCATATTTTTGATAATTAGTCCAAGCCAAAAGCTTTCAAGTTCTGGCTTTAAGAGTTTTAAAAGGTAACAGGGTGGAAGTTCTGACACCCTATTGTTTAATTACACAGGGAGCCCTACACATGGAACATTGGACTTCTCACTCTGTGGGATCCTGCTTCCTTTTTTCATTTAGTCCTGAGATCCATACTGTCTGCAACCAGAAACCTTAATTAGCATCTGCAACAGGTGTTGAGATATTTGTTGCACATATGCAAGACAGTATTTATTAGAATTTGTGAAGGGAAATGTCTGCTACAGATCAAACATGAGTAGTATAGGCTCTTGCCAGTTTGGGGAGGAAGAGGAGCACCAGAGACACTCCAACCTCAGTGCTGCTGGGAGCAGCTGGAGCTGCAAATTGGTCAGGGCAGAAAAGAGCCAGTGGTACCTCAAGAAGTCAAGCTACTTCAGTCTTGAGAAAAAACATCCTGCCTGGACAATTTCAGTCATTAGTTGCTAGGCAACATTGCCTCTCATGATACTAAGTTTGAAATGTTATAAATAAACCCTCTACTGTTGTAGTGCAATCCTCTTGCCCATCAGGTAAGATGGCCACTCCACCTGACCCCAGCTTTTGTCTCTTGTCTTTATTTTCTAAATCCCTTCACTGTTTTCCCCTGGGGACCACTGAGAGACCACCAAGTCACTACACAGTGCAGATAGACAGTGCCATAACACATACATGTTCTTCTTTGAGCTTCTCTTCCCCCTATAATCATGGGCATCTCAGGTCCTGACTCATCACCACCTCAAAGGCATGTGCATTATGAGGAAGGGAATCGGCTCTACCTACTTGCTTTTTTGGCTTCTATATAAAGTGTCCATTTGATAACAGTTTGGCTATTACTTTGTGCTGATTTCCGTGACTCTTTGCATGTGAATATATTATGGTTAAATTTCAATCTAAGAGACACGAGAAGCGTAACCACTTATTAATCCTGTCTAACTGTACTAACCAGAATCTCCAAGTAATTGCATACAAGAGACAAGCTTTTCAAGTAGATTTAACTTTTCATTAAAAAGATATGGCAACTGATACTATAACAACTTGGATGAATTCAAAGGCATTATGTTAAGTAATGGAAATTTCTTTTTAAAAGTTACATACTACATTATTCCATTTCTATATCATTCTCCAAATGACAAAACTACAAAGATATAGAAGAGATGACTGACTGTAGAGAATAAAATAGGAGTAAGAATGACCATAAATTTCTGTGTGGTAGAACCATTTTGTATCTTCATTATGATGGTTGCTGCATAAATCAATAAATATTAAAATTTCATGGGACTTTATACCAAAACAGCAACTCCATAAGTTCATATAAAAACTAGTGAAAACTGAATAGGGTCTGTAGCATAATTAATAATATTATAGCAATGTCAGTCGCCTGGTTTAATAATTTTGCTACTGCAGTCTAGGAATGTGACATTGAAGAAAACTTATGTGAATAGTATGCAAAATGCTCTCTGATAAGTTTCAACCTATAAAAGTCTAAAATTATATCAAAATAAAGCCTTTCTAGGTAGGAAATAGTAACTATCCTAACAAGAGCATCATGGCCAGTAATTAGGTACTTGTAGTCTTACTTTTCAAAGGAAAATATGACTGGTACAGCATGATACAAAGAGGTGATTACTAAGAATAGATTTAAATAGGAGAAATTGCAAATGATTACCTTCTGGTTTTACCTACATAGTTGTGGGCCTGTTCCGTGAGATAGCACCCTTACTATAGTAGAATAATGCGTATTGTTACCATTTTTGCCTGTGCTTGGGGTTTACATTGCCTATCTCAGTTCCTACCCTTCACTGTCAGATGTTAGACCCAACTAGTTATTTACTAGATTCTCACACCTTGAAGCCAAGGCCAAAACTCTGCCAATTGTTCCTGCTTTGGTATATCATCTCTTGGCTCTGTTTCCTATCACAGTTTTATTTTTCTGCTGTTGTCTTCTACTGGAGTCAAAGAGAACAAAGACAAGAGAGAATTTTGGAAGCTATTCTCACAATCTTTTTTCCCCAACATTCAATTTGAACCAAGTTGCTTTGGTTATTTCTCCTAGATATACACTGCGTCTATTTCTTCATTTCCATGGCCACCACTCAGAATTCTCAACTATTTAACCGCATGGCTCTTGTCCTTAGCTCTAACTGTGATTTTTAACACAGTTCTACTGCTCAGAATGCAATTGCCTGCTGAACTAAAATCCTACCTGCCTTTTATATAAGACAGACTCTCAAAAATCTGCCACTTATCTATGTTTCCAGCTTAATATCTCTTTTTTTTTTTTTTTTTTTTTTGGTTTTTTCTCCGGTACCAGGAACCGAACTCACGACCTTGTGCTTGCCAGGCAGGCGCTTTTGCCGCTGAGCTAAATCCCCAGCCCCTCCAGCTTAATATCTCTTACTTCTGCTTTGAAACATATGCTTCCAAAACAACTACCTACAGGATCCAAAAGAAATTTTGTTGTTTTATTTTATAAACTGTTTCCTTTGCCCTGGTAATTTTTTAAAAAAAATTTCTTCATGTTGCAGAATTCCTCCTCCTTTCCCAAACCCTAACACAGTCAGGACATTCTCTTAACATAAACCATAAGAAATAAGAATCAACCAAGCATGGTGTTGAATACAGGTAAAAAGATCAAAAGTTTGAGTCCCGTCTGGGCAATTTATGGACTTAGGAAGAGACCCTGTCTCAAAATTAAATAAATAAATAGGACTAAAAATGTAGCTCAGTTCAAAGGCCCTGAGTTTGATCCCTAGCACCACAAACAAAAGACAAGAAAAAATTGAGTAGCCTTCATTGCTTTGCATATACTTCAAGGACTAAGCATATATTTGGTTCCTATGCCTTCCTCTTCTACTCTTTGTGAACTTCGAATCTAAACTGCAACTTGTGTGGGTCTTAATTTCTGTTAAGTATTTCTCAGTAAATGAATTGTTTATTAATTTAATAAATATTTACATGTCTCTTTAAAGATATATATCTAACAATGATATAAGTGAAAATTTTATAGTAACATTCTTAATGTCTAACACATTCAAACTGAGGGGACTTGTTTACCTACTGCTTATGTAACTAAAAGTGTAGATAATTGATAAGGCATGTTACTTTTCACTTGTTGAAATGGAGTAAACTCTACAGTTCTTTAGAGAAAAGAAATATTTTCAGCATTCTATATAGTAAAAGTATTTTACCAGAAAAAAATATATCAGTTACCCATCTTAGATGTTCAGTGAATTGCATTTGTCTTGAAAAAGTCACACTTGTCTCTAACTCACTCCTGTTGCCAGGAAATGAAATATAATACACTAATAATTAATCAATAATATGTTGATACTGTGTGTGAGGGTTAGTCAAGAGGCCTCATTCTCCTTCAGGACAACTTCCAGCTGCCAGTAATCAGCAGAGACCTTCAAGCTGGAGGGCAAGGCAAGCACACACTTGACAGTGACAGTCAGGCTACACCTACCAACCTCAGAATCAGAATTCAGAAAGGGCCTTCTAGGCCCCAAGGCTACTAATGCACCCAATCTTCAGTTAAATACCAACACCTTCATTCTGTCTCTGGGTCAACTATGAAGCATTCAAATCACTTAACCTTGAGTTGCTTTTTTTGTAATAGAGACACTAACTTACCTTTTCCTTTATACTTGAGAGGAATGTCTAATTAAAATAAAGATCCTCCCCAACTTGGATATAAATGCTTAATTCTTGCAGCTGACCATTTTATCACTTCTTGCTTCCTCATTACATAGAGAGTAAATATCAACTTCATAGAGTAGGATAAACCGTTATAGCTCTGATTAAAGTGACCCTAATAATCTGGTGTTGATTGCCTCCTTTAGGCAGAATGCATTGATAAATAATAATATAAAGACACAAAAGATGCTGTTTTAGTTGCTCTTCTGGAAAAAAAAGCAACACTTAGAAGTAAAGCAATATAAAAAGTAATGAGAAAGTTTGTTTGCTTTTTTTATTTTTCCACTTTGATAAAGCTTTCAGTTTACTCCAACTCTCTAATTCTACACATGAAAAAATATGTAACTAGGAAGTTAAAGGGATTTTCTCTCTCCTCTTTGCCACCGGGTGAGTTGTTTTTAGAATGCTAATTCAGCACCCCATACTCACGGAATCTATGTACATTTTTCCTGAATTTACTGACATTGCACTCCAGGCCTGATTCCCCCGTCTGGATAAGCAGTGCTCTCATTTAATACTAAATGTTCCTTCGGCTTGCAAGTGTCCACTGCACGAATATCTGATCCTGCCTTCTAAGTTCTGGCCTCTTCTATACTATATTCTTGTAACTGCCATGCCCACTGGGTATATCTCAGTGGAAAAGGACATCATCCATATTCTTCTATTTCCAATCTATTCTGTGCCCTAGGAAGCATACAAATATGGATTGTAGTCATGCAATCTTCATTTTCTAGTTTCTGGGCAGATTTAGCCAGTTGAGAGTAGTCACTAGAGATGGAAATAGAAAGAGAGTAGCTCATGATATTTATTCCTACAGTTTCTCCTGTTAGGCCAGCCCCCTCCCCAGAGGATCACAGCACCTACTAGAAACCTCACCACATAGCAAACTCTGCTGCCACAGGCTACACTAGCTTGTAGTTTCCCATATACCATACTTACACCTTTATGAATGATCCTTTTATTCTCATTATCAAATCTTTCTTGTACAACAGACTTTCTTTTTTTGCTTGGTCCCAGACTGATACCAAAAAACTGTATATAAGAAGAGAAATACGTATAAAGAACTGGAAAAATAAAATGATTGGTCTGCTTATCACTCTTTTACACCTCATCTTACCTGATTTCCTAAATCATATTTATAGGTATTGCAAACTTCAAGCTTGGAAACATTATTATCTATACGGTTTTGATTAAAATGATGTTTTAAAAAATACCACTTAACCTAAACAATAAACAATCACATAGGTATCATGCCACATCTTATGACTGCAAAGCATAGAAAATTGTTTTACTTAGCTTTTTTGTGTTAATTTCAATCTTCCAAAAATGTTTAAATGTGGGAATGCTCCAAGGAGAAAGTTTTGATATGTTACTTCCTAACTGAGTATATTCTTAATGAACATGCTGATACTCTTGCTACAAACGTGTAATAATACTTAATAAAAACTTCTTAATAACACAGATTTGAATCAGTCTAATTAGGGAAGGACATCTTCTCAACTTTGAAAGCTGTACTTTAAAAGCTATCATGCAATCTCATGAAAAAATGACTTCATAATTGAGGGACTAATGTATCATTTTCAAAATATCAAAGCATGATTCTAATTTAAACAGAATAAGTACTATAAATATTATTAATGATATGGAAATGAGTAAGATCTAAAGCTGGTTCAATGGAGATTTTGAAAAATTGAAACATGTATAATCAAGCAAAGTAATGCTGAAATGTATTTATGGTGTCTGTAGACTAAAGTCTGAAACCCATTAATGTCTTACAGATATACAGAAATATAAAATATAACATTAAGGAGTAGCTTTGCTACCAGAAACACAAGTTAACCTGTGAGTGAGAATATAAGCAATTATTGCCTGGATAGCTCAGCTGGTAGAGCATCAGACTTTTAATCTGAGGGTCTAGGGTTCGTGTTCCTGTTCAGGAGTTTGCCCTTGGGCCAGAGAGATGGTTCAGTGATACAGCGCCTGCCTGGCAAGCGCAAGATCCCGAGTTCGACTTCTGGTACCAAAAAAAAGTTATTAAGCAGCAAATAGATAAATACAGGTTCATTCCCCTGTAAAATGAAATAATTCTTGAGTGACTCTGTAAAACAAGATAACTGAAAAGCTATCCAGGTGTACTTTATTTACAAATTTTGAATAATTAATCTTAACACAAATATTAGCACTTTATAAAATATGATGTTGGGTTGGACAATGTTATCAGAATATCTATGCTTTCCCAAAATGTTTATTAATTAAAATAAAAATAAACTCAAAATCTTGCAGAAAAAAACCATAGTGCAATCTCTGTGGATACTTTATTAAAAATAACAAAATGAATTTCAGTGGGCTAGGATGTTCTACTTGTCCGTCTATCCAAAGTCAGAATGGGGAAAGTTTATGAGTTTTACTTTTATCTAACTTTATGAGATTCTTTCATGTATACTGTCAAGAATCACTAAATCATCAGAGTATGTAACTTTTCTTCCATCTGTGGTGACTGGGACTTTTCTCATATATGGCAAATTAAAATTTTAAAATATTAATGTCACTACATGAAGATATTTCAAAACACCCTTGATTTTGGGAAAAGTTTTAATGGAAACTTTTCTGAAATTTTTCAAGTACTTTCCCCTCTTTGAGATTTTTAGAAACACTTTTAATATGGTTTGAAAAATCGGTTTCTAAATAGAGTTTTCCCTAAAAAGCAACAATAACTAAATAAAATAAAATATAAACAGCTAAAATTGAAAGACGAAACTAAAAGGACGTATGCCACAGAATATCAAAGTAGTGGTTATGACAAATATTTACCATATGTCAAGAGCTGATATAGGTCTCTTCCATACCATGTTAGTTCTTTCACCTATTCATGTTGCAACCCCTGGTTCCAGGTAACAAATTCAAACTTACACAGCTAAAAGTATGAATTGAGATGTGAACCTCTGTTGATTCTTTAACTATGCCAAGATGCCTTAGTAAGAAATGGTATATTTCTCTATATTATAGCTGTAGATTATAATGGTATTAATATAATGCCTATCAAATTATAAATATCCATAGATTCTGAAATGTAACACATCCTAGGTCTTCTCAATTAAGAAAATAATTTCTCCATAAAATTTTTTTTTTTTTTTTTTTTTTTTTTTTTTTTTCTGGTACCGGGAACCGAACTCACGACCTTGCGCTTGCCAGGCAGGCGCTTTTGCCGCTGAGCTAAATCCCCAGCCCCTTCTCCATAAAATTAACATAGAATGAGTTACATTTCATCACCACTGAAAACCAGTAGTACCATCATCCATAACTTTCTTTTTAAAAAAAAAATCTCACTTAAAATGTGGCTGTAACAAGAATAACAAATTTGAAACACTCTCCTTTGCAAAAAAAAAAAAAAAGGAATTCTTTCTTTCTTCCAAAATTTTGATGTCAAAATCTAAAATGTTTTGGCTTCCTGCAAAAGCATCCTTTTTCTCTGTTTTCACCTGCTGTGAGAATTATTCCTATATTATAATTAGTTCAGATAAATGAATGGTAAGATTGCTCTTCAGATTTTACCTTTTAAAGCTCATTTACATGATGGCCTATGATGACATGGTTATTAACAGTTTTTGGGCAATTAATTAGGGTCGCTGATAGAGTTGTTAGTGTAAAGTGAAACTAAAGAATTATTTCAGTAAATCCTTCTGCTTGCATGGCATGACAGTAGTCATTAATCCAAGATCACTGAATAAACAGAATTGTTAATCTTCTCATGGTACTTTATCGTCAAGTCCTATGCTTTTCGGTAGATTTTTTTTTTTTTTAATTTCAAAGCATGACGTTTTGGTTTCCTTCCTTCAAACATACTCCTCTCACCTTTCATCTCGAAGTTACTCGGCACTGAGTATTCCCTTCGGCACTCCCTTCTTCAGAGAGCTGTTTCTTTGGTCTCATTGTAGGCTTCACCCTACACAAAAGTTACACAAGAATATCATAGTAAGATATTCAACACTAGCTTTTGAAAATAAAGAAATGCCTTTCTAAGGTTTAAGATCTTTCTAGGATTCTTCTACTTCCTTTTGAGCTACTCACCCAGCACTCCCAATATCAGTTCTGACTTCCTTCCTGGGCCCCAACTCACTGTTCTCAGATGGGACCAAGAATACTAATTCCCTGAAATGAGATGTGAGTGAAGGTGACACACGGCACTTCCAGGCTGAGCTAACAAAATGCTCAACCCCATTTCTCCTGTCTCTGTCTCTCTGTCTCTGTCTCTCTCTGTCTTGTCTCTCTGTCTGTCTCTGTCTCTGTCTGTCTGTCTCTATCTCTCTCTTTCTCTCTCTATGTCTTGTCTCTCTGTCTCTGTCTCTCTTCTCTACCTGCCACAGCACAGCACTTTTGCAAGAGGACAAAGACCAGCCCACCAAGCTGCCCAAAGCAGGAGAGTTGTCCCAAAGTGCTGCCCAGGATCACAGAGAGCTGTATCTCAGTTAGAAATAAATTTTGTAGGATTATTTCACATTGCAGCAAGATTTAGCTTGGTCCACCACCAAGTCTTAGAAAGGTACTTAAAGTAAGAAGTGAAGAGAATGAGGCTTTGTTGGTGTATCTATTCAGAAATACTTTCAACAGTCTATTTGTACTAAGACATGGGATTTAGATCTAAAAAAATGTAAGAAGCATCGAGTGTCTGTATCTCAGGTGATTTTTTCAATGGCAAGCAGCTATTGTTTGTGCCTGTCTTCTGCTAGTCTTCATTCTCTGAGAGCGGCACAAACTAGAGTGCCTCAGATGAGACAGTGACAGATTAGATATAAATAACAATCTAAGTAGCACTGCAGACTACAGCCACTCTGAGCCTCTTAACCTTCCTGTCCCACCTCTCCAGAGGGTTATGAATGAATAAATAATTTTCAATTAATTACTTAATCAGTGAGCCTCCCAACAATCAATTCTGACTAATTTTTCTTCCACTAAACTAAAAGAAAAAGATACAGTCACAAATTACAGGTAGATGCTGTGTTGGAAACTACTAAAGACCTAGGAAGGAGGAACGGGCTTAAAACAGAACTTGCCTCTGGGAAAATGAAAATGACCGAATTCTTTCTTGCCTTCTATCAGTCTGCAGGATACAACTATGAAGTCTCTCATCAAAATCGAATCAGCAACGTGCAGTTGCACACCCTCCATCACAGGTAGGATTATCTTTACTTCATGTATCTTTAATTCTCTTCTAAATGTTAATAGGCTTTTCATCACAGGCAACACACAAAAAACTCTTTAAAAAGGACATGTTGTACTTAGAAATGTTTGTCTTGCAGTGGCCCTAACTTATGATGCAAAATATGTAAGCGAATTTTTTTGCCCTAAAAAGTTTGTATCATTTCAAGGTCCCTTCCTGTAGAGTCATGGTTTAGATATTGAAGCTACATTATAGCATCCTTCCTGCACTATGTTTAAAACCCAGTAGCTAAATACCAGGGCATCTACCGCTGTTTAATTCTACATTTAAAATATGCTCCAAGTATCTTTAATTCACAGCTATCTCATGACATTTCATAAAATAAAATACAGGTTGAAAATATTACACATTAATATTTATTTTCAACTGCAGAATGTTCAAACACCAACAGTAAATAAGGGAAACATTAATTCTTCTAAAGTGATTATTTGTAAAACTGAAATCCTTTATTTTACAATGAAATTCATATTTAGATGAATCGTCAAAAGCATATGTTAGAAAATATGACACTGCCACCAAAGAAGGTCAGTTCATAAAATCCCTCTCTACAGGCACTGCTATTCCAATATATACACAAATATTTCTGTGCATTTATTTTACATGGAAATTATTTTAAATCATGAATTATTGACACAATATACTTACACTTTATGCAGCATGTTTTCACTCGAGGAAAAATATTTATGATGCTACTACACCAAAATTGAACTTTCTTTCAATTCCCAGTCATGTTCTACTCTTTTGAATTTCATCACTTTAATATTTGGCATTTCTGTGTTCTAAAAAGACCAGATTCATTTAAGATTTAATGAAGAGCTATTTACCTCCTAAATCTTCTTCCCTGGAGTAATGAAATAATTACCCTCCCATAATCATGGAAACGTGAAACTTGAATCTCAAATTGAGCTGTTGTAAGAAGGGTTAGTAATACTGCATAGGTGATCACCATGGTAACATTTGGAAATGGCTCTAATGTCAAGCCAAGAGCATGGGATTTCTATTCCCACAAGAGGCCAGCTAGGGACTACAGATGAACTCTTGCATTGTCTCAGGAAAATGACTGAAAGCTAACATTTACTGGGTCTCCCAACAGAGTATACACATCAACATTTTATATCATTCTCAGAGGAAGCTGGGTTTAAAATACAACAACAACATATTCTCAATAGTTTTAATTAAAATTGCTTTGTAACATTATATCACTATGATGTGTGTGAGTGCATATGTGTGTGTATGAAGATGCAGTACATTCAAATCAGGCTTATCCCCGAGGAAGATTATGTAGATGCTGGGGAGGGAATTCACTACAGCTTTATTCACAAAATGGAGATAATTAAATAATTAGATATTCCCTCAAATATCAGAACAAGTTAATTCATTTTTAACAGCATGGATTAGGAAGGTGATTCCATCAATTCTAAGGAGAATATGATTTAGTTGGAATTGGAGTACAATAATTAGTGCTACTATGCCCCGTGTGTATGTGTTTGTGTGTGTGTGTGTGTGTGTGTGTGTGTGTATGAAACAGATTTCATTTTATTTCAAGATATACAGGAAACACAGACTTGAATTGAATGTGAAAAAAACAAGCTAATGTAAATTAAAAACTAATATAGGTTGTGTATGCAGAATTTAATATAATCTTCAATTACATGTAGTTGCTTGTATTAGGATTACTTAAATGCTTCCAATAAAAAGAGTTCATATAGTAAGCAGATAATTACTAATTGTATTTAGCATGCTATGTATTTATATGTGGGACAGGGATATAGCTCAACGGCTCAAGTGTCTGCCTGACAAATGCAAGGACCTGAGTTCGATTCCCGGTACCAAAAATGTTAAAAATAAATAAATAAATAAATAAATAAATACATGTTTGTATGCAACTGACGGTTTGTATAGTACTTGAAAACAGTTTATTAATCTAAGTAGATAAACATTGTCCTTAGAGTTCTGCTTATCTATTAGTTAGAAATATAAGACAAATATTTTAACAATATACAATAATTCATATATCTATGGTATAATGATGCAGTATATAAAAATTTATTTGCATATTTTATGTATGTGTCAATTTTTAATGAATATAATAAATAATTTCTATAGTTATTGAAAAGGAAAACTTTAGCCCATTTCTCTAATTCATTTATGCACTCAACTACTCAGCCAATAAATAATTATTTAGTACCTACTGTCAAAGGCTATGTTATGCTGCATATAAAATTAATGAAAATGGATACAGTACTCTTGAACTTACAGTTAACCAATAAAAGCAATAATCAAATATTCACACAGGGAAATGTAAAATCACAATTGCAAGTTTTGTATCAAAAAAAGTACATGGCCATGCATAAATCATTATAAGAAAATATAGGGGCTGGGGATATACCTCAGTGGCACAAGCACCAGTTGGTGTTGTAGCAAGTGCAAGGTCTGGAGTTCAATTCCCAGTACCAAAAAAATATATGTATAATCTATATGTAGATATATATATAGATAGATGATAGATAGATAGATGATCTGATGAGAACCCCAAACGAACTTTTCTGAGACTGTGAAAAAATGAACTACAGATTGAGCTTCAAATGGCAAGGGAAATACAAGAGTGTGAAATTTTTTAGCCTCCATGTTATGCTCTAAAATTTCTGGTCCTTACAGAAATAATACTAGTTTACATATATTTTGCTACTAATGAAGTTGAACGTTTCTATAGGTTTTTAAATGAGTTGAACCACATAAATGCTCTCATTATTTTTTCTGATAATATCATTTACTTACCTGGACCAATGTTTTTTTTGTAAGCTTAATAGAAATGCAGAAAAAAATATTATCTAACAAAATTCTATATTGTTTATTTGTTAATTACCTCCTGGTATGGGCTGAGTTCTGTGCTCCCAAAGAGGTTGAAGTCCTGTTCCCTAGACCTTATTTGGGAATAAGGCCTGTTACTGTTAATATCTAGATTTTCCTCAAAGCCATATAGACTCATAGTAATTGACTACACCTTCATCTACATACTGTGATATATGGAGTTCTTTAATTGTACATGATATTTTCGTGGTGTTGGTGTGGTCAGACATTCTTTTTAATTCTACTCATTTCTCAAGAGAGATATTGACTTAGATTTAGGACATCATTTGAGTTCTTATTTCTATTTATAGAATTTAAGATGCATGTCCCATCTACATTTTATACCATCCTATACTGTTATTCTCATTAGTTCTTAAATATATATCTTAAAAACTTGTTTCAGAAAGGATCATACTCATTTATTCATGTACATATTTTATTTGTTTAGTTTGGTACTGTTCTATATCCACAGCCATTTTTATTTTTTACTTTGAGACAAGATCTCATTAACTTATTAAGTTGCTTAGGATGGGCTCAAACTTGCCATCCTCCTATCTCAGCCTCCCAGAATGCAGGGATGATTGACATGTGTCACATCTAGCTGAGGACCATATTTTCTATGCCATTACAGTTCTTTCAGTATCAGCCAATCAAATGAATGGCTAGAATAATGCCTGGCAGTTAACAAGTATATTAGCTCCCTACAAGCACAACAAGGTACCTAGTGTCATAAAGTAGGTGTTTTACAACCACAGCTTTGGGGATTTGGTTTGATACTGGGTGGAGGATTCTTATCAACTGGTTAATCCATGGATGAGTTTATAGCTAAATGTGATGTTGGGAGGTGAAGCCTGGTGGGAGGAGGTGGGTTACTAGGGACACGTCCTAGAAAGACACATCTCCCTCCCTCCCCCCTTGATCTCTCTGCCTCCCACCTCCCGACAATAAGCAAACCTCCTGTGTGATGCCTCATTACTATGCTGCCCTGCCTTGGACTCAACAGACTACGCACTTAAACCTCTACAAACTGTGATCCAAAATAAACCTTTCTTCCTTTAAATTGTAGGTGTTGGGCATTGTGGCTCAGAGATGAGAAAGTAACTAAGATAGGGCCATTCCACATATGATTACTTAAGATGAGTTTAAAATGGAGTAGATGGCCCCTAATCAATACGACTTATAAGAAGACAGACATGCAAAGACAAAGAAATTTATACGGAGTACATTATGTGTCAGCAAAAGTAGAAATCAAAAATTATACAGTGAAAAAGTCAAGGAAAGTCAAAGATTGCTGGCAAGCCGTGAAAAACCAGGAAAAAAATGAGGTTAAAATTTGCCACCAAGTCTCAGAAGAGTATGGTACCCTCATTTTAGATTTGTATTCTACAAAATCATGAGATAATAAATTGCTGTGGTTGTAAAACACCTACTTTATGACACTAGGTCCCTTGTTGTGCTCCTAGGGAACTAATATACTTGTTAAATGCCAGGCATTATTCTAGCCATTCATTTAATTGGCTGATACTGAAAGAACTGTAATGGCATAGAAAATATGGTTCTTAGCTAGATGTGACACATGTCAATCATCCCTGCATTCTGGGAGGCTGAGACAGGAGGATGACAAGTTTGAGCCCATCCTAAGCAACTTAATAAGTTAATGAGATCTTGTCTCAAAGTAAAAAATAAAAATGGCTGCGGATATAGAACAGTACCAAACTAAACAAATAAAATATGTACATGAATAAATGAGTATGATCCTTTCTGAAACAAGTTTTTAAGATATATATTTAAGAACTAATGAGAATAACAGTATAGGATGGTATAAAATGTAGATGGGACATGCATCTTAAATTCTATAAATAGAAATAAGAACTCAAATGATGTCCTAAATCTAAGTCAATATCTCTCTTGAGAAATGAGTAGAATTAAAAAGAATGTCTGACCACACCAACACCACGAAAATATCATGTACAATTAAAGAACTCCATATATCACAGTATGTAGATGAAGGTGTAGTCAATTACAAATCCCCCTGCTTCTAGAGACTGAGGTCAAACACTTTAGGTTATATGAATAATGCTGTAGTAATCTAATTGCTAATTCCATTTTAACATATTATATTAAAATAATAGACTGTAATGGAAATGGTATGGGAGTACACATAATAAAGTGTGGTAATTTATAATGCAAATAAAAGTGGTGAGTGGCATACACAGTGGGCCAAATTCAGCTCTTGGAGAACACACAGGGGTCCTATTAACTTTAGAATTAGCTGTGTTCACTCATATAAATTGGATGATTCTCTAAGATTCTTTTTTTTTTAATGATTTGTTAGAAATTTGTATATTTTTACATAAATCAATAAATCATATTTTGTATAAATGGAAGATATATACATATATTCAGTATGTGTGCATATGCTTACCCTTAACAGTATTTTACCAGTTGTTTCTTAAAATCAGTGAGTTAGTTCAAATCTACTGAAGAGAGATTGGCTATACCATTTGCTCCAGTCAATGAGAGGTTAGGAGACACATGAACAGTGTCTGCTTGTTGGAGATTGCTCTTTATTGCCATTAGGAAACCTTTTATTAATATAAAAAGCCCATTCTACACTACAGTGGATGACAGATCACGTAGAAAGCAAAGGCCAAACACTCTAGCCATTCGAACTGAGGTCCTACCTAGCTCATCCAGTCCTAAGCTAACCAGGCCAAGACAGGAGAAATGCCCTGCCAATCCACAACAGTGTGAGAAATCATGAATTTTTACTGTTTTAGAAACTTAGTATTGAGTGTATTTTCTTATGTCTCAAAAACAAAGATAGACAGCTTTACCAATGACTAGTTGTGATATCAATAGAATAACTACTCTGCATAAGGCACTTTATTAGAGATTTTATATGCTATTTCTAAAGTTTCAACAGTATAGTTATTTTGACCTTCCTTTGATTAATGAGGAAACTTTCCCAACCACAGTGAACTAAAACATGCTTTAAACTAAGGGTCATGCAGCTGTTTTTATTTTGGCATGTTTTGTTTTTAAGTCAGGCTAGTCTTTCTGTGATGTATCTACTCATCTGTTAGCAGTTTTGAAGAACTTTCTTAGTTACTGTGCCAGTACTTACCATAACTATTAACTCAGATTTACCTTTCTGTTTGTATCTACTAGTTCAATGAGTAAAGTAAAGTATCTTTAACCTCAGACAATTCATTCTTTTACTCATAGATCATTATGTTTGCAAATAATAAGCAATTGATATGCAAAATGATGGTCTGGGCCAGAGATATAGCTCAGAGCCCCAGTGCCTGCCTGGCAAGTGCAAGGTCCTGAGTTCAATTCCCAGAACCAAAATGACAATAATAATGATAATAATAATAATGTTGGGACAGGGTGATTTAGCTCAGCGGCAAGTGTGAGGTCCTGAGTTCAATTCCCGGTATCTTCCCCCAAATTCTTCTATGCTATGAGGGTTAGC
>NW_004955474.1:9202023-9252901 GCF_000276665.1 Chinchilla lanigera | reverse complement strand
ATGGAGCATTTTCATAATTCAAGAAACTTTTAGGCTATCTCTGGTGATATAATATATAAAAATAAAGTAAATAAATTTTTTGTGATTTGCTTGTGGGATTTATGACTTGGTATGATTTACAAACTATTCTAGACAATAAGAATAGCAAACAATTATAAGGCATTTTCATAATTTTGGTCAAGAAATAAGGAGTTAATACTAGGCATTCTTCTATCACTTGTAACCAAAGCTTTCTTCTGAAAGCAAGATTAAGGGTGATTGATACATAATGACAATAGGAGAGGAAGGAGAAAGAGAAGGAAAGAGGGAGGGGCAGATATTATTTGAGAAAATATACAAGCATATGTGCAGGAAAGAACAAAGGAAAGAAGTAAAGAGACATGAAGGTTTCTGATATTGTTCAGCTGTCTGATTCTAGTTATTCCTGGATCATTCTAAGTGTTTTTGGCACTTTTACTTTCCCATCTGGTTACAGTCAATTCCATTTTTTAATTTAGAAAACTCTGATTTATATTGCTGGTAAGGAATATGACCTTTAAAGCAAAGAGCATAGTAGAGGATGTTAGAAGATTGCTTCACAATTTATTCAAGTTCCAAACTCTGGAACCCATAAGTATTACCTTATAATTCAAAGGGATATTGCAAACATGATTAGATTGAGGATCTTGAAGTAAGGACATTATCATGGATTTCCCAAATAGATCCCAAAATTGATCACAGGTGTCCTTATAAGACAGAAAGTGATAAATTTCCTAGAAATATATTACTCATGCAGGAATAAAAACTTGAACAAACCTAAATTATAAGGAGACTGAATAAGGAATAAAAAAGTTTCAAAGAGAAAAAGTCCACAATCAAATGGCTTTACTGGTGAATGTTACCAAATATTTAGAGAAAAATTCATGCCAATTTTTAAAAATTCCTTCAAGAAATTGAAGAGGGATGCTTAATTCGAAGTCAATTTCATAAGGCTAACATTATTTGGTGAACAAAGCCAGATGAAGAGGTCAGAATAAAATAAAACTGTGGGCTAATATCTTTGATGAAATGGAGGCAAGAATCTTCAGCAAAAAACTAGCAAACCAAATTCAACTTTGTATTAAAAGTGTCCCACACCAGCATAAAGTAGGATGATCCTTGGATACAAGGCTATCCTTAGAAGGGTTTAAACTGTAAAAGTCTTTTAACGTTATACACCAAACTAACAAAAGAAAGGACAAAATTACAAGGTCTCAATAGATGCAGAAGAAGTATTTGACAAAATTTATTTTTTTATTTCATGATAAAAATTTCCACAAATTAGATGTATAAAGAAAGTGCCTTGGGCCAGGGATATAGCTCAGTGGTACAAAGTCTGCCTGACAAGCATGAGATTGTGAGTTCAATTCCTGGTACCAACAGCAACAACAGAATTACCTCAAATAGTAAAGGTGATTATGTAAAGCCCACATAGCCAACAATATAATGTGGTAAAAATGGAATTTTTTTTCATCTAACATCAGCAATGCTCATTCTTTTCACTTCTGCTGGAAGTTGTAGGCAACTTAGAAGTTAAACACATTTAAAATAAGGAAGGAAAAAGTGAAAATTTCCCCTTTTGTAGATGATGTGATCTTACATGCAACACTCCAAATATTTCACTAAAAACTGTTAGAACTAAAAAAAAATTCAGTAAACTTACAGGCCATGAAGTCAATAGACAAAAATCAAAATTGTTTTGATACACAATCCCAAGTTGAAATCATACTACAGAGCTACTGTGATAAAAAACAGCATGGTACTGGTGGTCAAACAAACCTGAGGATCGTTGCAACAGACTAGAAGACAGAGGAAGAACTCCAACAGCACTCACCCACATTATCTTTGACAAAGGGGCCAAATACATTCACTGGAAGAAAGACAGCCTTTTTAATAAATAGTGCTGGAAAAGCTGTCTTTATACATTCAGAATATTAAAGTAGACCCATGTCTATTATCATGCACTAAACTGAAATCAAAGTGGATCACAGATCTAAATACTAAAACAGAAACACTAAATCTTCTGGAAGAGAGAATAAGTAAAACTCTGGAAGACATAGTTGTAGGCAAAGACTTTCTGAACAAAACCTCTATCACACAGGCACTATACAAAAAATCAACAACTAGGATCTCATCTTATTAAATAGCTTTTCCACAGCAAAAGAAATCACCAGCAGAGTGAAAAGGCAACCTAATTTTGGAAAAAATGTATGCCACCTTTTCTTCAGACAAGCGACTAATATCTAAACATATGAAGAACTGAAAAAAAATCAGATCCTCCAAATTCAAAGACCCAATCCAAAAATGGACATCTGAGATGAATAGATATTTCTCAGAAGAAGAAGTACAAATGGCAAATAAGTATAGAAAAAATGTTTAAAATCACTGGTTATTTGAGAAATGCAAATTAAAACTATGCTGCGATTCCATTTGACTCCAAAAAGAATGACTATTATTAAGAAAACAACTTAAAAAAAAAATGCCAACAGAGTTGTAGGGAAAAAGGAATCCTTCTCCACTATTGGTGGGATTGTAGGCTGATGCAGTGTGGAAATCAGTATGGTCAATCCTCAAAAAACTAGGGTTAGCAATCCCTCTTGACCCAGATATTCTCCTCCTGGGTGTCTTCCCAGAAGAATTAAAATCATCATACCACAGTGATACATGCAAACACATATTTATAGCCGCGCAGTTTGTAACAGCTAAATCTTACGAGCAATTCAAATGCCTATCATTGAATAAATAAAATGAATAAATAAAAATGATGGGTTTTTTATGTAATGGAGTATTACTCAGCCATAAAGACATAAAATTGAGACATTTGTAGCTAAATGGATGAACCCTGAGACCATAATCATAAGTCAAATAAATCGGACACATGTAATATCACATTACCTCTCTGGTGTGAGAAACTGAAAATGCAAGTAAGAACATAAATGTACAATAGATATTAGCAAATAGAAAGAAACTGTTCAAAAGGAAAAGGGAAATAGGAAGAGTAAGGGAAAAGAAAGAAGGAGAAAGAAAATATGACAAAAAGGATAAAATGAAAACCAAGCTTTGTGAATGAGGAGAGGGAAGAGAGTTTTTATGTACACCTAAATGGTACCAATAAACTTAAATTATATCATTAAACAATTGTCTTGATTCAGAGACAAACTATCTGAAAGGAAATTGGGAAAACAATTTCATTAATAACATTACAAAAAAAAACACTTCAGGATATATAAATACCTATGGAAATGAAGAAATTTTCTACTGAACACAAAAAATTGATAGAAATCAAAGAATGCATAAACAAATGGGAGGTCATCATGTGTTCACCAGTTAGAAGGGTTGATATTGTTTAAAGGTTCATTCATTCAAAATAATGTACAAATTCAATGCAATCACTATCAAAATCCTTATGATATTTTTTGTAGAAATAGAAAAATAAATGTAAAATGTATATGGGAACATAAAAATCCACAAATGCTGAAATCAGTCTTTAAAGCAAGGCTAGAGGCATCCAAATTTTTTTTTTTTTTTCAAAACACTACCAAGCTTCTTCTTTCCTCCCTCTATTCTTTTTATTTCTTTATCTTGGCTAATTGCTCTAGTTACTGTTTTGAGAGCCATTTTGAATAGGAGTAATGATAGTGAGCATCCCTATCTTATTCTTGATTTTAGAGTGAAAGCTTTCAGCTTTTGTTCATACAGTATAATGTTTCCTGTTTGTTTGTCATACATGGCTTTTATAAGATTGACATAAAGACCATCTATTCAAATTTTCTGTAGGACTTTTCCCATTAAGAGGTTTTGGACTTTGTCGTATGCTTTTTCTGTGTCTCTTGAGATGATCATGTTGGTTTTGTCCTTGCTTCTGTTAATGTGATCTACTACATTTATTGCTTTGCGTATGTTGAACCATCCCTGCATCCCAGGGATGAATCCAGTTACTCACAGTGTATAACTTTTTTGATGATTTACTGCATTCTGTTTGCCAATGTATTACTGAGGATGTTTGCATTTGAGTATGTTCATCAAGATATCATAGTAATAAAAACAATACATTGTTGGCATTAAGCTAGTCACACAGACATACAGAAACTCTAGAAATAAATCAGTTCACATAGGATCAACTTAGTTTCAACAAGCGTGCCAAAGTAACAAATTAAGAACCAGTAATCTGTTCAGCAAACTTCTAGAATTATCTACATGCAAAAACCCCTGGATATTTACATTTAAAAAATGAACTTGAACCTTTATCTTAAATCAAACACAAAATAAAATAAAAATGAATTAAACACTTAAAATGAGACCTAAAATTTTAAAAATCCTAAGAAATCACATAAGGAGAATTTTCACAATGTTGGTTTTGGCTATGATTCCATGCATATGACATAAATAGCACAGACAACAAAACAATTGACTTCTGGGAAGACTGCAGAGTAGTGAGCAGCCGCAAATCAGCCTCTCTGAGATTTGAAATCCAGACTGGAATATAGCAGCATAAGCAAGAGAAACAGAGAAGTGGGTCCCTGGGATCTGAAGTGAGAATTAGATCTTAAAGGAGAGTGCAAAGAGGGACCTCAGCACAGAAGACAGATGTGGCAAATGGTGCTGTCTCTCGGATTCCAGATTCATGGGCAAGATAGAGGTGATTCTAACCTACTAAGACATGGTGATTACAGGTGACATTAAATATCTCCACAGAGAAACACACCAGTGGAACAGAGCAATGGACACTGTGGGCTACAGTGGCAGGTGAGTGATTCTGGTTCAGGTGTCCCCAAGAGAGGGTAACTGGATGGTTACCATTTTGGAAAGGGGCCAGGACTCAAAGCAACCATAGATTGGCTCCACCACAGGGCTCCTAATGCCAGGGTGAGGCACAACCATAAAAGATACCCAGAGTCAGGGAACTGAGTTGAAGCTGAAAAGAGGGAGATGGAGTGTGTGGGTTGAACAACTCAGGTCTCACCCTCACAGCCAGAAATGAAGATCAAGTTGAATGTCAGTGGACTTGAAAGTACAGATTTAATGGGATTACTCACTACCCCACTCTAATTCTACTGCAAGCTTGATAGGAATAAATGAACATGGATCTTGGCTATGCCTGTCCTCTTTTTCTACCAGTTACATCAGAGACACACACTGAAGTGGACATTATTTTATCATTTCTTTGATTTTTTACATTCATTGTTTTTTCTTGTTTTTGTATTGCTGCAGCAAGCAGAAACACCAAAACATCACCGAGGATTTGGAGGCAGATTTATTTAATGTCAGTGAGCACTGACCTCTAAACAAAAATCAGGCCTCGAAGACTCAGGGAAGGATGTTTTATGGTGTTTGCAAAGAAGCAGCAAAGTATTTGGCAGTTATTTATTTGGTTCTTACAATGTATACCACAGTGACCAGTCATGCAACATAACAATCAGCCATTTCTAAGAAACAGAAGTAACAGGAACTGTAGCAGGTTGAAGGAACTGAGCTTGCACCTCAAGCAATGGGAAACTGATGGAGACCACTACAAAGCAGACCTAAGCAGGACTTAAATTAATTAATTGGCTTTCCGTGTTCACTTGTGAATCTGTCCGAGGCCTAGGCTTCTTCTCTGGAAATGGCGGACTCATAGTAAGTGAACCTCTGTGAATCACTAATCCCTACCTGAACTTATAATGGTGGATGAAGTCAGAAAACCTCAAAGGACAAGACAAGATCACAGCCTAGGACACCTGGATCAGATCTCAACTGGATAAGGACTATAGCCTAAGGCATCTCATTACTGAGTGGATTAACTTAATACCTTATTTAGAGAAGTCTTTGATGGGTCTGTCCTTCTTGAGTACTCCCCTCCCTTCTTCTGATAACCAAATAAATACAGGTGATCCAGAGAAGGTCTTGGTCTTAGCCCTAAGAGAATCTTGAATTCTGTGAGAGGGCTTTGATCCTCTGGGAGCCCTGAAATCATTCCATTTGCTTTTTTTATTTTGCCTTCACTCTACACTCATTCAGTAGATTGTGGACCTGATCAGCCCACAATAACTAAAGGGTATTCTTAACCCCATAGGAGACCATTTGATTATTAGTCAAGGAGGATAACTAGGATTACAGAGAATATGAGAAGTGGAGGAAGACAACTTTCACAGGGATCTAGAGGAGAAGGCACATTCAAGAAGCAACGTAAATGAAGAAATTAGCGTTCAATTGGTTTGGATCCGAGATACTTTCCAGTGAAGGGGAGGAAATGTGTTTCCTCTACCTTCTTAGACTTTGTCTCTGGAGTACACAAACTTAACTGCCAAAGGACAGACTGAAAAGGAAAGAAAGCATTCCATTTATATTTTTATGTATGTGCATGGGGTTCCAGCGAAAATCCAAAGAGACAATAAACTGAGAGAACTGGCACTAAATTTTAGCAAAAGGCAAAAAGTCGTGAAATAACTAAAAATAAAGGAAGAAAAGTGAAGAAACTGAGTCTTTAGGGACAGTGAGTTGCGGGAAAGTGACTAGGAAATGCTTGGGTCTAAAAGTTGTTGAGTAATGCTTTGTTATGCACACTAATCTTGGCGCTATGTAAGGTGATAGGAATCTCCTGTGATGACTGGTAATTCCTTTTTCTGACGTAGGAGGAGTTCCTGGCCCCACTCTTGGAGCTTGAATCCAGGGGCTTTCTAGCACTAATTGACATCCCAACCCTTTTTAGTTGTTTTGAGACAGGATTTTGCTAAATTGTACAGGCGGGATTCCAAACTGAAATGCAAAAATCTGCATTGTAGTATCACTCATAACAGAAAAATTGGATGTAATTTGTGTTTCCAGCGATGAGTGAATTAATAAATAAATCTTTATCTAAGGAACATAATACAATTACCAAACTGTTGGATACATAATACTTTTAGTAATGGGGGAAATACTTTGTTAATAGTGCTTTAAAAAGCAGACTGGGAATTGTATATTTACTAAAGTTTAAGCAATAAAAACAAGGCAGAAATGATGTTAAAATATTAACAGACTATTCCTCCAGGCAGATTCCTTAAAAAAATTGAGGATAATTTTTAAAGCCCTTGATTCTATTTTTATTTCTCATTAACATAGATATCTTTATGTTTCTTCTCTAGAATAAAGTGCTAGGGTCCTAGAAGGCATTGTAATTTTACTCTGTTAAGCAGCAGGTGAGAGGAAATAGATAAAGAGGGTGATGTAACTCCTTGCAGACCAAAGGGAGTTCCACAACAATCTCAGGCAAAAACTGGGCTGAGCCCAAGACTAAGTGCATCCTTGAAATACAGGTACAGAAAAGGTCCCCTCTGTCTTCAACATATTGCTCTGCTTCACAAAAGAGATACAAAGAGATGTCTCAGTTTCCTGCACCCCAAGTCTGAGACTCAGGGCCCTGGATTTGGTCATATGTAGAAGCAAGTCTTATTCATATGCTTCCCATTCCTTACATTATATGTTCTCAGGAACAAGATAATAAACAAGCAAAAGAATTAACAATGATTCAAAAGCGGAGGAATTCAGAAGGGTAGGAGTGCTAAGAATTCCTGTTTTTCCCTGATTACACTTAAGGTTTAGGACTATAAAGTTTGAAGGAATAGAAAATTATGAATGCCTTTACCCTAGGAATAGGAATTCTTGCATGATGTCTTTGGGAATGAACTTCTGAGACCTTTATTCAACTCTACCCTGAAGCTCTCTAATTAATTTTATCAGTCAATGGTCTATTCTTCATCAAGAAGTATGGACCACTTCTCTTGTTCAGAAAAGCATTTCTTCCCTTGGGTATACCCTTGACACTTCCTAGCTCTGAGTTACTCTTGTCTCATGATTTACCTTCAACAGAACCACAGCAAAGCTGCCAGGGCCCATAACTGGGAGCCTGTGGCCAGCAATCCAGCTGGTACACAGCTTGCTGCTCCAGGCACTGAAAGGATTTCAAGCCTAGCTCACTATTGCCTTCACTCATTCTGGCTTTCCCTGAACACTACACACCAGGCAGACTTGAAGACTGCCCTGCCAGGGATTTCCTCATTGTGGAATTTGAGGGCAAGTGATCTGGGGTAGAGGAAGCAGAGGCAAGGAATTTGCTGAAGTGGACAATGGAAGAAACACCAGTGTGTTTCCATAGTGTCTACACCAGCTTAGCAGATCTAATTCAAACTCTGAGTGTAGGGAAATGCATGGGAGAAGGCTCCAGCTATGGCCTTAGTAGGCAAGCATTGTCTGGGGAGTGCTCAGTCCTGGGAGTCATCCCAGTCAAAGGCTGCCCCTAGTCATATTACTTAATGCCCTTTGACCTTCAGGGAGGGCTCTGACTCCTTGAAAGAGAAGCACCACCCAAGCCAACCCTGTAATCATACAGTTGTGCCTTTCCTTAGCAAGGAGAGAGTAGCAACAGCTACTGAAAAGGCCAACAGCTGCAGCCAACCTCATTCTGGCTCCTGAAGGCATTACTGTAAAGAGCCCGGTAACACTGCTCAAGGAGAAGCCTTTATCTTTTTCATCAATTGCACTGCATTTCTTGGCATGCTTCTGTAATGCTAAAGTGTTGATTTATACTAGATCCTTCACATACCTTGCCTCAGAATACTGTATAAGCTCTCTCAGTAGAATGTAATCTCTATGACTTTAGTTTTAGGTATATGAGTACAAAACATTTTTTCCTATTTTATTTATTGTTATACCTTTAATATATAGAACAATGTCTGGCACATAAAAGTATTCAATAAATAATTATAAAGGTAATAACTAAACAAAACTATTTCTCAAAGAAAACTTACTTAGAATCACACCAACAGGTAGGTCACATTTTTATTATTTTCTCCTATTTCACTGAAAAGAGAGGTTTGTGCTAATATCCTTTGGAGATATTTTTATGCCCATATCTTGTACTCTGAGTAACTACATTGATAGTAGCAATACATGATATATTACCTTTTGCTGTTCTCTTATTTTGTTTTGAAAGTTTGTTTTAATTTTTTTCATAAAATAAAAAATATAGCAATCTAAGAATTTCATAAATTTATACAAGTACATTCTGAGTCAAGGTAAAGTGGCCCTCTGCAGTAAATCAAAAGTCATAAAATGAAAAAGTAAACACCTAGATAAAACAATCACTGTGTTTAGGCAAAATTTTTAGAATATTCACCAACAACAGGTGTAATGGGCAGTAAAGTTGTAAGGAATAGCAAGAACTGATTTTATTAGGCCTGGTGACTTACTATTAATAGTAAGAAGGATTTTATTAGGCCTGGTGACTTTTACAGTCATTGAGGGGAAGGTGTTCTTATTCCTGTATTTCTACCACTGATTGAGGTTGATAGAACCCTTTAAATAAGTGTTTCTTTGGTAACCATGTAGTTTTCTTTCGTTCTCATACACTGCAAAGAAATCCAACTTAATGTGAAAACTTCATCCCTACTAACTTTGTCAGAAATACCTTATGGTATCATAAACCACTATAAGGCAAAGCATCCAGTACTGATTCCGGCCTGGGAGGATATATAGATATAGTGACTAGCAACTCACATGATAATTGCTTCAGTTATTTAACCATAGGGTGGAGTGGTCAGTGCTGGTTATTAGAACACATTACTTGAATACCTATGTGTATACTGTATAAAAATGGTAGCCTCATGCATATTGTGATAACTACTGAAGCATATCACTTGTACTTACACAGGAAAAGCTATTAGTAAGTATTATACTCATCTGATTATTAGTACATGTCAATTACATTGGCTTTTCAACTGAAAATCAGGATAAGATTTTATGCTTGCCATCGTATGGCAGATATATTTTCCCTTGGGTGACCACAGAAAAGTACCAAAGAGTACATTTGATTAATACACTATATTCATTTATGAACTCATTTCTCAAGGCTTTAATTTCTTTAGGTGAACTGGTATGTAGAAAATCTTGCAAAAGTTTTTCTTGCAAACCTCTTTTATTTATTTATTTATTTATTTTCTTGGTTTTTCTCTGGTACGGGGAACCGAACTCACGACCTTGCGCTTGCCAGGCAGGTGCTTTTGCCGCTGAGCTAAATCCCCAGCCCCTCAAACCTCTTTTATCGATTCTATGACCAGTAATAATGTGTTGGGACTAGTGAAACTCCATTTGCATGTAGTATAACAGCAGCTTAGATAAATATATATTTTGTTACTAATATGTTTGTAAGTGTTTATCATTAAATGCTGTGCCCTAATCTTTAATTTAAGAAAAAAATGACTATGTGCAATATAAACTGACAAAGGAGATAAAGAGAATTAAGGGCAGTCACATATAAACCAATGATTGTAAATTCAAAAAAAAAAATGTGCTTTGTGATTACATCATTATTTGAAAACTCAGTGAAATATATCTTAGCTATTTAAATTGAAAAGTTACATATATACCCTTATTCATTAATTTTCTGTTGTAGGATCAAAACTTTCTTAATATAAACTTGGCAGTTAGACTAGCATTTTCTGCAACAATGAAAACACTTAAAAATTAAAAATGGTAAATAATTGCAAAAAAAAAAAATTTTTTTTTATTTTTTTCCAGTACCCGGAATCGAACGCATGACCTTGCACTTGCCAGGCAGGTGCTGTGCTGCTGAGCTAAATCCCCAGCCCTAATTGTGAAAAATTTAAGCATCAGTTCTTTTTGGACTTGTTAATGCTATCATTTCTGCTGCTAAGATTTATATTCAATATACCTTTTTCCAAAGCAAAATTCTCAGCAATCATCTTTATGTAGCCTCTCTGTGGTATTTTAAGTGATTTACATAGAAATATTAATTGTTCTGATGTATACTTCTCACTTATGCTATGTGTAAATACATTTTATGACTATCATGAAAGCACAACAGACATTACAGACCTGTAAATGCATATATATGCCTCCTGCACTCAGTAGGAGCAGAAATGCAAGCTTCTTTTTGAGAAAAGAATGCAGAGAAACTTTCAACCAGACTACAAATTTGCTACACATTTCCACAAGAAAATTAGGCTCAGATAGAGCACAATAAGTTTTCTTTTGAAATCTTTTCCCATGAGAATTAAAGCCTCCAGGCTCTCTAGAAATTAATGCTTCCAGTCTTTCTGGAAAGTCTCTAGAATTAAAGTCAATATTTAAAGAACATGTAGCAAGCAATAGTGTTAACAATATAATGTTATTATACCCTTTAAAGAATGAAAATATTGACATTTTCAAAATAGTACCCATCTAAAAACAACAAACGCAAATTACAAGATAAGTTTACATAATGAGAACAATGTCCCTTTTGAAATAGTGAGATACAACATATCTGTCATGGCAGCCAAGTAAGACTGATACTCATAGATTATTAGAATCACAAACAAATTCAGCGACCAGCACTTAGTCTCCTACATTATCCTGAGGGCTTAAGAATCAGAATTTTGTTTTCTTCCTGTATTTCCACATGTAAGAATGTGCCTTGCATATAGAAGACCTTCAAATAATGTAAGGATGAATGTACTACAAAGTCTTATCATGATGTTAGAACAAAGTTTTCCTCATGCATCCAATGTACTATTACTCAGGTTTTTAAAAAAGTCACCACAAACATATATTGGACAGCTACAAATAGTTGACAAGCTGATCAAATGCTTAAGAATAAATTAAGCAGAAGTAAATCCACAGCAGATCTGTTTATGATATCTGTAATGTTGAGTAGTTTTCTATCTTACGAAATTTTTTTAATGTTTAACATGTCCTCTATGGGACTTTCATTAATAGAGTGCTCTGTTATGCCTTTTGGAACAAATTAGGTATTTCCAACAAGTTAAGTTTACACAATTATTTCATTTACAAAGAAATTACAATCTTCTTTTTTGCATTCAGTTTTGCAGTGACATATTTCTCAAATACTTTCCTAGTTTTCTTCACTTCTGGTGACTTATTCTTATTGATGAGATGATCAACATATTTTGTACAAGAAAACTGGTTTTCCTCTGGCAGCACATGTTGTTCCAGAAGTGACCGATCTATCAGCACTTACAGTTTAAACTTTCTGAAATTGTGAATGAAGTCCATCTTTTGGAACTCCAGTTTCACCATGCAGAGATTTTTAGATGCCTTTCCTGGATTGGTATTGCATCAGAGGACTCTTAGTAGAAATTCCTCAATCTGCCATCTAAGGACTTAAGTAAGCAACTTTGGTCACAAAAGTTGGGACCAATTTGTTTCATGTACTCATTTTGATATTAAACATTTCCACCTTTCAATTCAAATGACCAGGTTTTCTTCATGGATATATGCTGCTAAATAAACTGACCTGCTACATGTAGTTTTTATATGTTATGAAAGCTAATCCCTGTGCAATATTCCTTTCTTTGTTAGAGTTTTGTTTCTGACGTTTAAATATATACTTTAGAGTTGGCTAAGTGTTGATTAGAGTGAGACAGTGAGCCTATGTTTAATATCTATGAAAAGTGATTTTTTTTCTTGTAATAAAGTTTATTTATTCTGAAATTTCATTTTAAGCAATATTATAATGCAATATGATCAAATAAAAGACTGAGGATTTCTATATTTTGTTTAAAATAAATCTGTACCCATTTTCTGAATAATATACAATTTCATATTTACATCTTATATCCCATGTTATTTTTCCATGTTCATTTAAATACCTTATGATAAGAATTCTAAATATGCACTGGACTCCAAAGTTGAAAGTTATGTTCTGCGGTTAGTACCTATCAATCTGCAACCCAATTATTTAGCAATATAACTCTTTTTTGGTTCTTAAATCAACATAAAAATTATAAAAGCTCTGAGATTCTACCTAGCTGGCAAAAGATTTCATATCTGCTTACAAAAAGCGGGGAGAATCCTAGAGTAGAGAAAAGTAACTTTACTACCATGGTGCAGGAGGCAACATGGCTGAGACAATGTGGAATAGTCCAAGGAGACATTGTATATACAGTAAATTTATATCACAGATGAAGAACCTGAGCCTTGGGGGAAAACAGTCTTCTATAATGAGCTATAAACCAAACTGGCTAAGCTTTATCCAGGAGATAGAAATTATCATTAGTTTTCTAGACTGCAAACAAATATGTCTTGAAAAGATAACCCAATGGAAAGGTTATCTCTGCCTCTGCTCATAAAATGTGCATATACACAAGAGATCGACAGAGAATTGTAATATCAGTAACCCAGAAACATAAATTACTAAGTGGAAGTGGGAACAAAAGTTTACATAATCGATTTTGTTTTTCTCCTTTCATTCAAATAATTCTTAAAATTCAAATTCTCAAAATTCAGTATGTACTGTTAATCATATATCAGTGATAGTAGAGTGTTACCTAATTTAAAAATATACAAACACTGTCAGGAATGTGTTACCTCACAGAACAATTTTACTAATTGATGTGTAAGAGCAACAAACCTTTTAGATAACTATTATTTTAACCAACTAGAAGGCTAGGAAATAATTCAGAAAAAATATGTTTAAGTTCCCCGTTAATGAGAAGAACATTACATAGAGAATTGTGCTTTGGAATTCAGTACCACTGTGATACTGTGTGATGGATCTGACAGATAGAATTCAGGTTCCTATGTATAGCAAGTAAAGAATTACAAGTGTGTATCCACTGATAAAAAATAAAGCAGCTATATTTTTGGAAGAAAATGGAAAGGTCTGCTTAGGGCAGGTCCATGCCAACCTAAACAAAAAGGTGGCATAAACAGAAGAGTGGTCTCAGGACACCAGGGAAGCAAGAAGTGCACAGATTAATCATACTTTCAGATTTTTAAAAATGTGCACCCAACCCTGGGTGCCTCTCATTGGGTCTCTTAATGAGACTGACAGAAATGATTGACATGTTGGTGAATCATCTCAGGGGCACCATAACATGCATGCCTGACCCAGAATTCATTCTGATTAAGTCACATACATGACATGAAGTCCATATGTATGAACCTTTAATGAGATTTGAGTGGATAAAAGGTTGCTGAAGGACAGGCCATGAATTCTAACATGCATGTGCTCTGGCCTGGAGTTTTAGGGATTTTCTAAGTCTGTTATTTTAACTTTCTGCTTCTTTGAGGACAATAGAGAAGGGTTTGACCCTGGGATGTTGTGCAAATACAGGCTGATAGGAAAGTGATTTCTCAACCCCAGATGTGATACCTGTACCATTCTACCCTGAGACACCTGATCTCCCAAAATGTGTAAGGGGTGCTAAATGAGGAAGGTCCATAGGCACGCAGGCCATGTCTTATCTAAGGGGTCAAGGGAGCCATGTTCCTCCACCAAGGATTTCTTGGTGATCTGTAGACATGGAGGCAGGTTTTCATCCTGAGCTTAGCCAACTTGATAGCCATTAACAGCTATCAAACAAGCAGAAACAAATTTGACTAAGACATTAAATAAGTAAGTTCTAAAGAGTAAATTTATGAGAAAGGATTGAAAAAGACCATGTTTAGGAAGTAACCAAGAACGCTAATTCCAGACCAGAACATCTATGACTCAGATCATTTCTACCAGATCTTAGGAATCCAGTCAGCCATGTTCTGCGCTGTATCTCTCATCATTTGAGACTGACTGACATAGGAGCTATATTCCTCTTTTAGAGACAAACATAATCCCTCTGTTTTAGGATTTAGGAGATCTAGTCCCTTACGATGTTATTTGTCCACTCCTGTTAATGAATCTATTTGATCTTGAAAGATGGCAAGACGTTTATGTTCATCAGGGGCTCTGTCAAGTTCTTAGGTAGCTATTGATGATAAAAGAAAGATGTGATTCAATTTAAGGTTTTATGTAAGTAATCACTGTTCAATATCTCCTCTAGAAGAAGTATTTGAATCATCCAGGAGGAACCTATGAGAAAAAGGAAGAAACAAAGGAGGTCATGTTATATTTTGTGGCAAAGACTTCAAATGTGGTAAACAAGAGTAGCAATAGTAGCTACACAATTTTCTTAGCAACAACAAAATGGCTTATGTATCTAGCTCAAAGGGTTGGTTGATATTTTCTTTTCTGAAAAGAAATTTGAGGTTGCCATTGGTTCACATATATACAAAGTATGTGGTGTCTCATACAGATTGAGTTTTACTCTAGAGAGATGAAACCACTGTGTACTGCCTGTACCTTAATGGCTGAGGGAGTGCTGAGAAGGGTTATGTAAAAACCTTTCCATTTGGGGGCAAGTTGGTCTTGGGGCCTGCCCACCCTCTTTCCAATCTTGATTAGGACCTGGTCATCAGGGTAGACTCTTGGTTGACTGTTATTATTAGGCCCTGTGAGCAGAAGAGTCTTTCATTTGTATTCCTGAAGGACCCGGGAAATTTCCCAGGTAGGTGACATGTTGAAGGAGCTGGGAAGTTTTGGTGTCAAGAATTAAGTCAGTTATCAAAAAGGGCCTCCCTCTCATCTCAAAAGAGATGAGATTAAGTTTGAATTGTGGGGCCACCCAAGCCTCATTAACGCAACTGGAAAGAGATCCGGCCACTTGCAGTGGACTTCTTGACACAGTTTGGCTAAGATCCACTTGAGAATTTGTTTGGTTCACTTGACCTGTTCTGATGACTGAGGCCTCCATTCAGTGTGGAGATGGTACTTAACTCTGAGTGTTTTGGTGACTTTCTCTGTGATCTTGGAGCTGAAGGAAAACCCATTATCTTCTGGATAGGCCTAGGCAGTTCAAACCTAAGAATCACTATTTTACAAGAACTTTCACCATCTTTAAGGTCCATTTTGATGTGGTAGGGAAGGCCTCTATCCACCCAGTAAATGTATCAATGTACAAGAGGACATGTGTGTACTCCTTACACATAGGTACGAGGGTGAAATCTATTTGCCAGTTTTGTCAGTTTGTAAAGGAGGACCCTCACCATTGTATTGGTTCAGTGGGAGAGGATGAGTTTGTGGATTATTGAGGATGTAGATGTGACACACTTTACAGACCTGGGTGACAATGTTATGGCCTTCAAAAAGCCTATATGCCATAGTGCCATAACTTACCATTCCATCCTAGGTAGACGGTATCATGTGAGAACTTAATGACTTTCCACCCTACTCACAGTGGCAAGAACAGTTAAAGTTCCACTGATGAGTATCCTGGTTCTAAATCAGGATCCTGGAATGTGACCATGGGAGGAGCTATTGATGGCCTGGGATTATTTCACAGAGCAGCCTATTTGGTTGCTGAATCTCCCGTACATTTACCCTGGGAGACAGGATCCAGGAGCCCTAATGTCACTAGCAATAGACAATTGTTACCTCACTTGGGGATTTATTGCTTCAAAGAGGTTAAGAATCCCCTGTTTTTATTTTATTGGCAACTGGTGACTAGTTAAAATTCCCTTTTCTTTTCAGATAGCTGCATGTATATGTAGGATTAAAAAGGCATATTTGGAATCAGTATACTGTAGACCCGTGACTTATAAACTCAATTCATTCAGGAAAGCTGACTGTACCTCAAATTGGTTATAAGACTATTTTTCCCATAAAAAAATAATGTAAATACCCATAGTGTATTCTGAACCTCCAAAAGGACTCCTTAACTAACTTTTTCACAATAAAAAAGGGTTGTATAATGTGTGTAATTTACCAGAAACACCAATAAACTCTCCTAATGTATTTGCCAAAAAGTCATAAAATGTTCCTGGTTTACCAGAAATAACAGTTTCATAGTGTACTCACCTTTCAAGCTGCCATCTTTGGCTTGCAGGAAGGGAGGATGGAATGGAAGGTGGTTATTGTTTGGAAGGCAAATTGCCTTCCATAAAAGCATCAAGAATGTGGCTCTCCAGGGTCATTTCTCTCCTGGAAGAGTCTGTAGCACACTAGGACTTGCTTCTGGCTCCCTAGGTCTCAACATTTACAGAACTGAAAACTGGATGGTTTGTCTGTTTCTGTCTTATCTTTAAAACCATTCTTTGGTACTGTGATTGCTTTCTTTACCTTCCCTTCCTTCCTTAGCTTCTTCTGTAGCTCTTTTGGGGGCCATTTTGATAGCTGTAAATGTAGCAATTATGTTAAGCACTGACTGAAACCACATTCACAAACACACACATCTGGGCTCAGGCTGATTTTTACATACACTTTTCTGGCATCACAAGTTTTTGTTTAAAACCACTCAAGTTTTTCATATGTCAGCCTGGTTGTAACTCGGGAGTACACTGTAGAAGATGCCCCTCTTTCCCTGGGGAAGTTGGAGAGCTTGAATGGGGGTAATAAATTCTGCCTTATGGGCAGAAATCACAAGAGAGGAGTCATATCACTTCAATGACCTAGGTAGGTCTGATTATGTCATAGCATGACCTGCTAACCTCCTAATACCATCCTTTATAAAATCTGTGCTAGGACTGAGGATATAGCTCAGTGGCACAGCACCTGCCTGGCAAGCATGAGGTCATGAGTTCAATTCCTGGTACCAAAAAAAAAACAACAACAAAAAAAAACTGTGCTAGCCACTGGTGTCTATTGGTTTACTGAAAGGAACTGTTAATGCTTACATTTTTTGGACCAATTTTGCATGCTTATATCTGGTAATCTGAACAACTAATTTGAAGAGAACAATATGCAATATAACAACCATTGGTGAATTCCTACCATCTTTAGTAGAAGTGATACAAAGCTTTAGTGAAGCTCTGTATCATTTTTAATGTCTTTTTAATTATTATCTTTTATTCTCTTTAGTGGTTTGATCGATCTTGTATTCTTACATCTGGTAATCTGAGCAACTTCGTTGAAGAGAACAATGTGTAATATAACAGTCACTGTTAATTCCTGTCATTTTGTTTTGAAACCCTGTAACATTTTTATAGTTTTTGTGTTGTTTTGTTTTTGTCTATGTTGTTACTTTGTTATTTTTTATTCTCCTTATAATAAAAATTTTAAAAACTGCTAGCCATCGCTATCAATAGTTGATACTTCACCTTTGGCCATGGCTTTTTCATAATCGTTTTCCTGTTAGCTGGGAGAAAGGTGGCTGAGTTTAGAACAGTGAAAGATTGAAGAGAGATGAAAGTTTTCAGTAAGGATGCCTGCTAGTTAGCTTTTCTTGTCACCCAAAAATGTGACTTGAGGTCTAATATAAGCTAACCTGGTGTGGGGTTAAAACTGACACCTTTTGCCCCAAAGTTATCTTCCAAGCTTCCCAGACTAAGAGTGCTATAGCAGATATTGCTCACAGGCAGCTAGGCTAGCCCTGTATTACTCCATCTAACTATTTGAAAAAGTAAGCAACAGGCCAGTTTTCCTGACTACTCCTTGTTTTTCAACCACAATGAGAGAAAAGACTTAGTTATGCCCTAGATTCTTAATGCTGATGCTTATATCTGAGACCATTTTAAGACTTGGAGACCCTCTTGATTACCTGGTACCTGTTTCAAGGATTCAATTTCTGGTCCTTGAGTTATTTCATGTAAGAGGTTGGCTATTACTCCAAATTGGTACCCATAGGTTGCACAACTTTGTCATTCCCAAGAAAGTACTCACCTGCTGTCTAGACTCTAGAGAACCTAGATTGCAAATAGCTCCTGCTCTTCTTGAGGACAGTAGTCTTTGTCCTGACGTTAAAAAACATATCCCAGATATGCCACTTTTTGTTAAGAATTCTAGACATAATGTTGGGATACCTTGTCACTCCTTTTTTTCAGAAATTTTCCTGTCATTTTCAGAAATTCCTTGATGGGACTACAACTGAGGATTATGAACGTATTGTGGTAAACCTCTCCTTTTAAGTCTCTTTAGTCACAAGTTAAGGCCCACACAAACAAGTAAGGGCTATCTCAAAATCCTGAGGCAAGACAGTCCAAGTACACTTTTGAAAAAGTCCTGTTTGGGGATTTCACACAAATACAAACAATTATTGGAAGTTAGGATTATCTACCTAACTTTCTATCCCGGGATAGAAAAGAAGTCCTCTTTGAGATCAAGGACAGAGAGCCAATTAGTGTCTCCTGAATTCTATGCTAAAAGGGTGTAAGAGTCTAATATTAATAAGTAAAGAGTTATCACTGCTTCACAGGTGACTCTGAGATCTTGCTCTAGGTCATATTCTCCTGACAGCTTGACTATTGGTAAAATGGGTATTTTCTACAAAGACCCTTACCTAAAACTTTATTAATAATAGATTTGTTATGGTTGATACATTGTGTCAACTTGGGGAGTCTAGAGGTTTGGCTAAGTGACTCAGCAGGAAGCCAGGGTGCTTACTTTGTATACATCCTGAGCCTGTGGAAGAGGAGGGCATGGAGATTATGTGAGAGCTACACGCCCCTTAGGTGGGGGTAGCCTGTTTACAAAGTAAGGCAGGGAAAAAGAAGCTGCTTGCTGCCATTCCTCCCGTTTGCTCTGGCTGTTTGCTCTTCGGCTGCCATTCCCCCCTTTGCTCTTGTTGCTTTGCTATCTTCTGCCTCGGAGCCAGCCAAGTATGGACTGAAACCTTCACAAACTGTAAGCTAAATAAACCTTCACTTCCTTCATTTTGGGCATTGGGTATTTTGTCTCAGCAACGAGAGAAAAGTAACTAAGATTTTAGTCCTGCTTAGCTTCTGTCTAAAGGTCATACTGTATTCTGTGAGAGTATACATTAGAGTCTTATGGTTGAATGATTAACAGAGTGGCCTTGAGCTCTCTGGGGTGCCATCATACTATGTTTGGGGATCAATTCCAAGCAGAGAAATCAGGTCCCATTGGGTCAGGCTTTGTAGGTCTCTAGAAACTAGGATTTGGTCACCAGAGATTTGAATAATAGAGTGGCCTTGAGTAGGAAGAGTATAACTCCTTCAATTACCAGAATAGGACACTCTGGTATCACCACAACAGCAGCTTGGAAAGGAAATCTTCCCAAGCAACAGTTCAATTATTGGGGTTAAGAAAGCTGACTGGTTAACTTCTTTAAGGCCCACAACAATTGAGGAATGGGATGAAAGCTCACTGCAATATGAAATTAGAATTGAATAACATACTCAATATCAGAAAGGCTTGCCTGCTGTGCACCTATGGTCATGTAAGGCTCCTGCAAGGTGATGAGGATGTCCTTGTTGGGGTCATACAAGCTGCCTCAGACACTATCATTTACTGTCTGAGCATTCTTCCCTGGCCACACTGGTGGAGGATGACTTCATCACTCTCTGACGGTGAGGCCAGTCCTTCCTGCAATATCAAAGATATTCATTCACGTACTTACAGACCCAACAAGAGTTTGGTGCCTTCAGAAGGCACTTCCTTTGCCTAGTACCCTGGTCACTTACACTGGAAGCACCCTGACTTGATATCATCATTTTGTGGATTACCTTGCCTCCTCTTAGTGCTACAGACTTTATCATGAGCTTTCTCCATCAGGATGAGCATGGCTTTACCCTGTCTCCTTTCCTTACTCAACTCTTGTTTGTCATCTATTCCATCACAGTTATTAAAAACAAAATAAAGACCAGATGTGGTGGTGCATGCCTTAACCCCAGCACTCAAGAGGCTGAGGCAGGAGGATCTTTGTGAGTTTGAGACCAGCCTGGACTACAGAGTGAGCCCAAGGCCAGCCTGAACTGCCCCACAAGACCATGTCTCAAGAAGACTAAATAAATAAATAATAAAAACAAAATAAGCCATACAGACCAATTGACCAGATTGTGGCCCCGTTGGAGTTTCTGCAGTTTTCTCCTAGTATCTGGAGCAGACTGACTAATAAAATGCTGCTCTAGGATGCCACAAACTTTCCTAGACTCCAGGTGTCTAAATTAGTATATGTACAGAATGTTTTTTCAAGCCAGAGTTAGAAAGTAGCTGGATTTTTATCAAAGCCCTGACTGATAGTCCTGATGCAATTATAGTTTACAGCCTTGGAAAACCTCTGGTGCACACCTGCTAGGATAGCCCAGTGGTATAACTTCCTTTTGATTTTTCTACCCACTGGCGTAATTCCACCCAGGTCCTTCTTGAGACCTGTCTTAGTTACTTTCTCACTGTTGAGACAAAATACCTGACACCCACAAGTTAAAGGAGGAAAGCTTTATTTCAGCACACAGTTAGCAGAGGTTTCAGTCCATTGTAAGCTGGTCCAGGACAGGGCAACATGACAGAAGGGAATGTCAGAGGAGAAACAGTTCATGGAGTGCAGGGAAGAAGCAAAAGAAGCAAGCCTTCCTTTCCCTTTTTATTTTACCTGCTACAAGCCTATTGGTTGATGCCACCCACACCTAGCATGGGCCTTCCCATTATCTACAGCCAGAACCATGCTAAACCAATCAGTACACTAATCCAGTTATCACACGCCCATAACCTAGTATCACACACCCACAATCCAGTTGCCTCCTAAAAGCCCCACCAACAAGCACATGAGGCTTTGATGGAACAACTAGATATAAGCCATAATAGGGCCAAAATAACACATCAATTGGCCAATTTTCAGTAGGTGAAGTCACAAAGCTTTCATTATAGCCTGTTTTGCAGCTGTTATAATTTTTTGTTTTTATTGTTGCTCTACTGTTGTGTAGAAAGAAATCAAGATGAATTGGACAGTTTGCCAAGTGAGACCAAAACCACCTTTAGGATATGGAAACCATCATAAAATGTTTTGGAGTCCTAGGAAAATCTACCCAGTTTTTTCTTTCCATTGCTGAGAATCCATAAGTGAAAATGGAGACGGGTTGCAAAGCCATTTGCACAGGGAGTCAGGTGGAATGGATGAGATATATCCCAAAATGGGATTTATAGACAGGAGAAGTTGTGGGAACCTTACAGGCCTTTCCTTGGGTCAATCACCAACCCATTCATGGGGACCTTACAGGGCATCTCCTGATGGTGACTAATCGATTCATCCCTGGTCAGGGTGTGACCTAGTAAGACTGAACTCTTTGGAATGAGGTCATTGAAAACCTTACAGAGCCTTTCTCTGGATCAATTTCCTCATGGGAATCTTACAGGGCATCTGTTAATGCATTTTGCTCTCATAAAGCTGCTCTCTGATAAAGCTGAATTCCTTGGGGACCAGAAAAATCTGGCCTTCTGTGGAAGTGGGTGCCACTTCCTTGTGAGTTTCTAGATCTCTCCCTATTGCCATCACTTGCCCTCTGGACAAGGAGTCTAGAGCTGGGTACTATACTAGCTGGACACCTTAAGCCAATTATAAAACCACCTAACATTCCCAGTATACCTGTCTAAGGAGGGATGGTAAGAACAATAACCCCCCCAAACCAGATAATTTCCTTGTATTTTTGCCTGATTACACCACAGAAAGATACACATCTGGTTTTCATTCTTCACAATAAAAAATCAGGCATGTAAAATTCAGTTAGTAAAGACAGGTTACACATCCCTTTAGATAGGGCCATAAACTTGAGGCAAAGCAGAAACCAGTAGAATGGAGAAACAAATAAAGGTAGTATTAGAGAAATAAGCCCAGGAAAGGGCAGCTATAGAGTCACTGTAGGAGCCAGGAGAATACAGTATCAGCAGCTGCTTCTAGCCACACCTGCCAGTGTGAAATTGCACTGTTAAAACACACAAGACCATGAGTTGGTTTTTCTGAGATTCTTTCTCTTTTCTGTATGTGGAATTGCTAAGCTAGTACTCTGCTTTCAAACTCTGTGCCTCTCTCAGAAAAGCCAAAGAATTTGAGTTACTTTAGATGAAAGCCAAGTGGGCTGGGGCCAGGCAGGAACAACATGGGAACCAGAGTTCCCTCATCAGATAGAGAGGAAGGAAAGCAAACTGTAGAAGGGCATCCATTCAGTTTGAGTCTATGGACTCTGCTGGACCCCACAAACAACCTTGACCACTACCCAAGTGGGTACTTGAATCTACACCATCCAAAGCGTGCTGCTAACAACACCCCTCAAAAAAAAGCAATAGCGTCAGGCAAACTGAGCGCAGGCCTGTAGGTCACAAACTGAACATCAAGAAAGCACCCTGGGGAACCCTGTCCATGCCAGGGTGTCCTGACCCCAGTTCCCTGTCCAGCGCTGGGGATGCAGGGCACATGAAAACCAGCTTCCTCATTTCTGCATGATTCAGCTATATCTGTAGAGATGTGGGAAATCCTTGCACTGAAATGGAATCCACATGGTGTAAGGATCAATACCAAAATAAAAGAGCCACACAAACACTACCCCAATCAATGCATGGGAGCTGTCCTGGACCCTTTGAAGGCCTCTTGCTACACAGTGTGATCATCTCCCCCACCTCTGGGGAGGTTCCACTGTGAATCTGTTCTTTGCTCACAACATGCTTCCTTATTTACTTGCAATAAAAGAAGAGAGAAGAAAATCTCCCCAAGGAGGTAGTTACCTACCTTTTCGGCAGGGCTTTTTCTGGCTGCTTACTGGTGGCTGATGGCTTCTGGCTATTTTCTTCTGATTGCACTCACCAAGAAATGATACCTTGGGATGGATCTGAGAGATAGAGTCCAGATTTTAGTGTACAGGGAACAAAGAATTGTAAGTGTACATCCAATGGTAAAAGAAAAATCAGCTTCATTTATTGAAGATACTGGGAAGATGTGCTCAGGGCACACTGGTATCAAAGGAAATTTTTAAAAATGGCACAAATAGAAAAGTGGTGTTGGGACAACAGGGAAATAAAAAGTGCACAGAATGACAGGTATTTGGATTTTTAAAAAGGTACACCCTATCTCCACTGTCTCCCATTAGGCCTTTGGACAAGATTGACAGAAATGACTGACAGGGTTATGAATTATCCCAGGGGCACCATAACATGCATGCCTACTCCAAAATCATTTAATCACTCTGATTAAATCATATCCATAAAGTGCAGTCCATATGTGTGAACCATTAACAAGGTTTATGTTGGGAAAATGTTATTTAAGATCAGACCATGAAACATGATATGTGTGTCCTCTGGCTTAGAGCTTTGAAGTTTTCCTGGGTTTTTGTTATTTTTATTTTCTGCTTCTCTTAAAACAATGGAAGGAGAGTTGGCCCTGGACTGTTGCCCAAATGTAGGTGGGTGGAAAAAGACTGGTCTTTCAGCCCTAATTGTGCTATGTATATGAACTAGATTATATTCCCAGTATTTCTCTGTAGTAAAGGCAGGCAAATTAATTTCTCTATGTCCTTGAGTATGGCTGTTCTCTAGATATCCCCACCAATGGACTCATAGGGCTTTGGGGAAGTGGCTGGATCATGCATGTGTGATGCTGGATTAGGGTGTATCACCCCAGGATTAAGGGCATGCGATAACTAAAATGGTTTAGCATAGGTGAAGACCCACGCTGGTGTGGGTGGCACCAATCAATAGACTTGTAGCCTGAATGGAATATAATGAGACAGAAGGAAGGTAGGCTTGCTGCTTCCTACCTGCCCTGCTGTGGACTGTTTCTCCTCTGCCATACCACCCTCCTCGGAGCCAACTCTCTATGCCCTGAAACTCTAGAAACTCTGCTGAAATAAACCCCTCCTCCTCTAGCTCATGAGTGCCAGGTACATTGTCCCAGGAATGAAAAATTAAACAAGACACCTACTTAACCGGACTTCTGGGAAAAAGTACTTTTTTTCTGTTGTAGAGGCATCTGCTACTGACATTAAAGCATTTTTTAAAAATATGATTTTAATAGCATAAAAATTGTTATTCAGACAGTATAAAATATTAGAAAAGATTAAAGATAATCTCAATATTATAAACAAATATCCATTTAATTAAAAGAAAAAGAATATAGTTCTAATTAAAAGAAAAAGAGAATGCAGGTTATATATACTATTATATTCATGGTTCCCAAAAGTGACAAAAGAGAAATTCTCACCAGGCAAAAGCAAAATATAATCTTAATAAAATTGGTAAGATATTTTAAAAATGTAAATGGTAGGATATTTTAAAGAAAATCATGTATCACATTTAAAGGCGTGAGTGTAATCTAAAAATGCAATTACTTATTTTAATTAAGGTTCATGGGCTGGGGATTTAGCTCAGCGGCACAGCGCCTGCCTGGCAAGCGTGAGGTCATGAGTTCGATTCCCAGTACCAAAAAAATAAATAAATAAATAAAATAAAATAATTAAAGTTCAAGTTATCAAAAGTATAATTTATTAAAAAGATTTAAAAAACATAATCATTATTCACACTTTCATTGCAGGAAAGTTTCTTTGAGAAAGATAAATACATTTTTCCCCTTGCCTTGCCTTTCTCATTTTGTTCCTGGAAGATTAGAATTTGCCCAACACCTTATTTCTCCTTAATTTATAGCTCCTGACTGTCAGTCTCATACCCTTTATATGTGTGACATCACACATTTATTCCCATGGAGAGAGAAGTTTGTGATGTCTTAATTAAATGCACTGTGAACTTTAAATATTTCAGGAACAAATAATCATTCTAGGAACCCATCTAAGTACAAGTGAAAAAAAATATATTACACATAAGTGAATAAATCATAAACAGTGAGGTAAAATATGTAAAAAGCAAGCAATATCACTATTCTGATGGTTAATGTTAGTGCACATTTATATAATATTTCATATGAATAAAAATAAATGCATTAAATATTGGCACTGGTAATCCATTGGTAAATTTCTATTTCACTAATGCTCCCAGGACTTAGTTTTGGCATCATCAATTATGTAAAGTCTCTTTGAAAACAATATATAGAAGTCCATTTCTTGAGCTATGAGATACAGTAAGTATAATAAGTTTTTGCCAAATAATTTGATGAAATTCATCTGTTTCTTTGATACATCCTTTGTAAGCCTCGTGTCTTTAAGGGAAATATATAGTAAGAAGTAGGAAGAGAGACAGTAGTTCCATTGCTAAGTCAACATTAAAATCACTGCATAATCTAGTCTGATGAAATGACTATCAGACAAAACACTAGATGCTTGGAAAATATTTATTTTTATTTATTTATGTTTCACAATGTTCCTTTGAGGCAAGTCTAAATAAAATGAGCATCTTTTTGCTAAAGACCCTTTTTTTCAAAGGTGAATTTCAGAAATACTGAGGTTTGAAATATAATCAATATTATATTTGATTTAATATATATATAATAATATATATATTTTGCTGCTCTTTTCTTAAGTTTCAGCTCTGTGTATTTGTATACAACCTGAAAAACTCCAGATGTAAATATAATCAAGATCACATGACTGAAGAAGGAGCCAATTGTATGCAGATCTAGGATTCAGCAGTGGAGAGCTAATGCCCTCCTTGTTGAAAGCATATAATCATTTTGAAGTATCTTCTTTGTTTTTTTGTTTTGTTTTTTTTTTTTCAAGAGAATGTCAAAAAAGCAGAGTGTAATTTTATGTGCCTAGGAGTAGCTATCTGAGCTTCAGGCAATACAAACGCTGCTATTACTGGGAGTAAAAGCTCTGCATAATTAACAAACATCATCAGCCTTACAGTTCCTGTAGAATGCGGTAAGTTCTTTGCCTGAAGGCTGCTCTCATCCTAGTAAGTCTGTTTACCCTGTCCAAGATTAGATTAGTTTAATTATTATGAAAAAGACTGCTAAGATCTTACAGCCTAATTATGCAAATGTTTCTAAATGTTCACAAAAGTAATTTATTTATTTGGAGATAAATGAATCTGTTTTGTCATAAAACAGATTGCAGTCCTGGCAATGTACAAGCAGGGTTATATAGCCTCAGGCAAATCCTCCACCACAAATACCAGTGGGATCCCTAGATTAAAACATTTAAAAATACATAAATGTTTTTAGCAGGTTTTTACTGTTTTTATAAATTATAGTAATCCCAGAAAGAACTATCACAGGTTTAATACTCACCAACCTTGTTATGAAAACATGGTTTCTCAGCAGAAACATTTAAAAGATGCTAACAGCTAAAGGATTCCTAGTAGACCTATTAAGGTACACCTGTTTTATTACGCCTCAGAGCAGATATCATCCCTGGTTTTTTTTTGTGTGTGTGTGTGTCTTTTTCCTTGTAATATAGCTTAAATAACTCATACAGGAAAATGCTGCCAATGAATAATAGAATATATGCATAGATCATAAAATTCATATTAATTTTACTTTGAGCTGTAAAATTAGTATTACATTTAAATGAATTAAATGAATTCTTTTAAAAATGACTTCCAAATAGTAACGCTTTGATATATAATTTAGCTAAAGATTACAACCTGGGAAGCACACACTTTAATACCAATTCTCTATTAATAGTATGAAAAATATCTTTGTTATGTCCAATATATTATCAGTACAATTAATATCCTTAAGTAGCCAAACTAACCCAACTAAGATCACTAATCCAGAGCTTTCAGCTTTGATCTCAGAGAACTTTTGCATATTTACAAAGTCTAAAAATTTTTCACAGAAACAAATATTCAAGAAGTGGACTAGATTTTTGGTAAGAAAGCTGTAGAGAATATATGCTGTTCTTTTTTGCTTGACATTTGCTATTCCTTCTAGAAGTAGAGGCCAGTCAGCCTGAGAATAATCCATTCTCTAGGTTTAATTGTGGGAGAATATGATTCCATTTTCCTTCTCTCCTACCACAAGGGGAACATGTGTCCTAAGTAAAGCCAATCAACGTTTGCCTGCCAGAAGCCCTTGAGGAAGGATAATGATGATTGTCTTGGCTACTTTTTTCTCGCTTCTGGGACAAAATACCTGATGCCCAAAATTAAGGAAGAAAAGGTTTATTTCGCTTACAGTTTATGGAAGTTTCAATCCGTACTTGGCAGATTACAAGGCAGAGTGGCACATTGCAGAGGGCTGCATCTCAGGGCGGCAGCACACAGCCAAGCCGCAAGCACACACCAGGGTGGAATGGGGGAGGAATGGCCTCAAGCACCCTTTTCCTCTCCCTTACATGTGCATACTATCCACCCCAGGGCGGGTGTAGCTCTCACACCCACAATCATTCAACTCTAATAGCCTGCCCATGGTCGCATGAGGCTTTGGAGGGGACACACACATAAACCATAACAATGATGATACAGTAATAATAATGAACTGTAATATAAAAAAATCAATGCTTATTGAGTTCTTATTATGTGTTGTGATTAGGAGGACACTTTATGGATAAATTCTTTTAATCCTCAACTTCTTTTCCACTAAGAGTGCAAAACTACACACAGGGCTGTGGGACCTTCGGGTCTCAGCAGCATGATGCTCACCTTATGAGAGGAAATTGTCAAAGTGAAGAAGTTCTAAGGATGTGTTTGATGGGGGAAAAAACAGCGTTGTCCTAGAATTAAACTGCCACTTTCAATCAGAAATCCTTGTGTGATGGACATTCTGTTGCAAGCAACAGACCCTACAATAGAGCTCAGGCGTGGCTGATCAGAACATTAGGAACCATGTTCTGTCCAGAGACCAGAATACACATAAAATAGGAAAATTCTGAACTTGGAAACAGATGGAGAATTTGAACAATACACCAGAGAAGGGACAGGAGTGTGAATATTTCAGAGTCTATACGGTAGTTTTTATGTATTACATATTTTTTTGTGTTTTTTTTTGAGACAGGGTCTCAGAGTCATTATGTGTTACATTATTAAAGTATCTACCTAAGCAAAATGAAAAGGGATGCATATATGCTAGATAATCTACAATAAAGTGCTCAGTATCCTTTTCCACTTATTTTGATAAACAAAATCTTGTTTTCCTGTGGGGTACTGATTCCATTCTTCAGTTCAAAGAGATCATACTATTTCCCTGAATTCCTACTCAGAGGCAGGTGTGCAGTCCTACTGAACTCTATCAAATTCTTCACCAGAAATTCTGACAGATCACAGAAGACAGAAACCATTTTCTCAGCTGAGGTTGTTAGACTGGCCTGACGTGGGTCTTTGGCATGCTGCGTGATGTGCACTATGGATATTTTAACCGAAAGAAAGTCTTGAGGAGAAGTCAGTGGCAGAGAACACTGTCAACCCCCTGGGCCTAGCTGAGGCTTAAGATGAGATCTTATCCTAGACTTTTCAGTTATTTGAGTCAGTACATTTATTTACACACAATTCAAAATTTCATTCCTCCAAATGAGAAGGTTTGATGTATCAGTGAAGTACACTAGAAACCAATATCCATTTTTCCACTATATATTCACAACCTCTAGTGTTAAATTTAGTTTGTTTGTAGAAGTATAATTCATGTTCATCTCAAGTAAGGGCTCTAAGCATGTCAAATCAGCTCTGCCTCTGTCCACTAGCTTTATTTCCTTTTGAAATCTGGGGAACACAGCACAAAAACCTCTTAGGACCTTAGAAACACAGCTTTCTTCATTTTCTGTGCCTTTAATATTTATTGGGGGATAGATGTCAACAATAATATGACAAAGGCCATGTAAACATATAATTATTTCTTTCAGTCAGAGGTTCAATCACTGGAGAATATGATTTACCAGAAAGGTGTTAGAAATAATGGAATTTTGATGCATATGTGCGTGTCTTTAAATAAACTGCTATTTAAAACAGAAAAATGGGTCTATAGAGAGATTCTTGCTGAAGTTCTCTGATGTATTAAATGGATGGCACGAACAATGAGTTTAACAAGCTTCTCTGATATCACCATTCTCTTGGGTATTGAAACCATTAGAAGTTGTTTGCTGTCAGTTAAATGCTCATATCTCAACTGCACCTGCTTTATAATTATTCATTTGGAGCAAAGTCATTAACACATTCCTTAAGTCATTTACAAGCAATTTGACTTAATATTAATGATTTTTTGTTCTTTATAAAAAAATTAAGGAGATATATGAATACATGGGTGCCCTGAAATTCTATGCAATTCCAATAATGAAACTCCAAAAAGCCTACAATTTGTAGGACTTGTTTATCTTGATACAAGTAATGTCTGAGACTCATTAGCAGTTGTGACATTTACAAAGTTTCTGAAATAATACAAAACAAATAACTGCAATGGACAAATTAATGCACACTTCTCTTTCAGTTTGAGTAATTAGCAGAATACTTCCAAACGATTACTTAAAGATATTTATGGTAAAATAACAATGGCATGTAATTAATAGAGTTGCAACAATTAAATAATATTACAGCTGTCTCTATATTTCCTGGTACATAGTAAGCACTCAGTTAATGATTGTGATATTAGCAGTGATATGAGAGGTGATCAAAAAATGCCATGTGTCTTTAAGTTTAAAAAGAATGACTATGGTAGAAGACACATTGCCATTCACCTTCCTCAAACCACTCCTCCTCACTTTGAGCACACTTATCCCATCATTCCTGCTACCTTCCAGGGCAGTTCTCAAAGGTTTCTTTATGAGTGTCTCTAGTGGCAGTATCTTGCCTGCCTTAATGTTCCAGAGGATTCAAAACATTTACTTTTTTTATTTTAAAGAAAAGGAAAATAAATAATAAAAAAGAATGGTATAAAATTTCAAAACAAGATTGCAGGAGAGTAACAATGATTAGTAAATTGCACACTGTTATCTTCAAAGAGCCATAAGTTACATAGTACTGAATAAGGTGAATGAGTATACCATAATATTTCTATGCCTTTCCCTTTCAATTGGATGATACTAAGCAGCAGCATGTTTTATCACAATTTGTAAAGACCCTCTTGAAAGAGGAGGATGTCAAAACTGCTTCAGAGAGTATAAAGAACACAATGACAGGGTAAAAGTGTTTGAAGTGAGGGGGAGAATATTTAGAGAAAGATTAACAGTAACATATCTTTTACTATAATAAATTTTTAAAATTTAAATATTCACTGTTGGGCTGGGGATTTAGCTCAGTAGCAAAAGCGCCTGCCTGGCAAGCGCAAGGTCGTGAGTTCGGTTCCCGGTACTGGAGAAAAACCAAAAAAAAAAAAAAAAAAAAATTAAATATTCACTGTTATTTTTGGTCACTTCCTCTACGTTCAGTTCCATGGGCTATAGACATATAAACACAGATTTGCCCTCAAAGATTTTATAATCGTGTATAGAGAAAGTATACCAAAACTTATTCAATAAAATAATCTTGGTAAATAATGCCAATGATTATCCACTTTGCAATTGAAACTTGAAGTGCCAGGCGTTATTCTGTTTCACTTACCTACATTGTTAACACACAAGTTTAGTAGTTATTAATATCTCCAGGTCACAAACAAAGAAAATGAGACAAACATTATGTAGCTTAGTTAAAGTCCCTTAGGTAGGAAACAAAAAACCCAAGATCTTATATGAGAGAGTTGACCCAAGCACGGTTATCTTAACCGTTGCCTTGTAAGGCATTAGGCCCACTGGCTAAGCTGGTGGTACTAAATTTAAGTGAGAAGCAGAATCACCTGGAAATCTTGTTAAAGCACACAATATCCTGGAAGAGTTATGGCTAACCTGTTAGAGACCAAGTGCCCGAACTACAATGCCAAACCCCCTTATTTATTGCAAAGTGCTAGTACTGCAATTAAACCTGAATGCTCGATTGCTGGGGCAGTACTGGGATACTTGAGTCCCTGGGATGACTTGGCTCACTTGCCTGCGGACAGACAGGGCTCTGCCTGCTGGCTGCATCATGTGTGTCAGAGTTTCACACCACTGTCCTGGAGTTTCTGGTTCAGCCGTGGGTTGAGACTGGAAAGGTGCATTTCCAGCAAGATTCCAGTTGATCCAGATAGTACTGGTGGGGCTGGGGATTTAGCTCAGCGGCAAAAGCGCCTGCCTGGCAAGCACAAGGTCGTGAGTTCGGTTCCTGGTACTTGAGAAAAACAAAAACAAAAACAAACAAACAAACAGATAGTACTGGTGCTGGGATAACAGAGTGAGAGATAGGAAGCAAGCTCATTATTGCAGCCGTGGGTTTTCTCTGGCTGTATTTTAATAGGCTAGTGCCTGGGAAAGGAAATGCTAGTTGGTAAAGGGAAAACCAGTCTCTCCTGCTTCCTAGACAATATTTTTTCTGTCTTTCTAGACTTTAATGTCTACTGTAAAAGTTATAACAAAACAATATACTGGTGGTTGTAAGTGTCATGAAGAAAAATAAATTGAGGCAAGGGGTAGAAGTCCATTAAACAGGAAATCAGAGAAGGCTTCTCTTATACAGTAACAGTTGGTAGAAATCCAAGCAAAGTGGATGAGGGAGAATTACAAAGAGCTAGGCATATGAATTGTTTTACATTTCTAGGAATATGAGCTTTCTAAGTAAAAACTTCCCTAAGGCAGGATAATTGCTTCATCAACAATAAGCAAGAAGACTAAAGTAGTGTGGAGAGCAGATCAGGGAATTTGCCATCCACTACAAGAGCATTATTTCTTGTAGACAGAGAGAAGAACTTCAAATTTTACTCTGATCAAGACAAGAAACTACTAGAATGTTTGAAACAGACCGGGATCGTTCTGCCTTTGTTATAGATGGGGAGGAGAAGAAGCAGAGAGAACAGATAGGCCGTTATTACATACATCTAAGCAAAAAATGATACATTTAGACCAGGATGGTTAGTGTGAAAGTGCTAAGTGGCTGAATCCTGGAAATATTATTTATGTTAGAAATATCAATATTTTTTGATATGGTGCCTTTTTATGCTAATAATTACATGAAACTTTCCAATAGGGTAAAATGTGGATTATATATCGTTTTCAATGTTTTATAGCAGCAAATATTCACCCAAATTTTATCTCAGAGTAGGTAGGGTTTTTTTTTATTAAAGTTCCTATATTTAATAAAATCACATGTTACTATTTAGAAATATGTCCACTAGTGAGGCAAAAAATTATCATCTAATGAAAAAGATAACCTCCAAATCATAGTTTAGTCTGCTCTCAGATACTAACCATTATACATATTTATATCTATTCCAACAGTCTTTCCCTAATATTTAGTTCTTAGTGCTTTTATAAATACATTTGATAATGTCTTATTTAATGTGTCTTTGACATATGTTCATTTTATATTCACACTGTAACTTTGGAAATTATACTTAACATGATTGAGAAAAATTCAAAGGGGATTATATGATTATTTTCTAAACATTCAAAAGAATATACTTTCCCTTTTCTGATTTGGGAAATTATTACTAGTAAAGGCAGAAGGGGCCAGGAAGGCAGAACAGACAGTTTGATTTTGTGCATTTAAATTTCTACATGGAATCATTCAGTATACAGAATAAGATTTGCAGGTGAGAGCCCACACTGGAGAAATCAATTTTAAAATAATCATATGTACAACAGCCAAAACTATATGGACTATATAAGATTACTGAAGACAAGAGTATAAATGGAGGAGAAGTCCAAAGACTGATTCTTGGGGTATTTAAGCACTTAATATGTAGAATATGAGGGCTTAAAAAAGGCAATAATAAAAAGCAGCAGCAAGGTTGGAAGCAGAATTGACAGAGTGATATCCCAGATACCAGGAGGAGAAATTGCTCCAAGGTGGTTGACAAATTGTACCAAATGATACCAATATGCCCCATAAAGATGGAACATGACCATTGACTTTGGCAACTTGAAGACTTGAACAGAGTGTTTTGGAGCCAAAAAGAAGACAAAAGTGAGATTAATGCAATGATATACTAATAAAAGATATACCAGAGAAAGATAAATGATATAATGAATATAGTCATACTGGAAGCAACACACAAAAGGAATGCAGATGAATCTTACAAACATAACATTGATGAAAAAGCAAGACACAAAGTCCTGACCACATGATTTCAAGTATTAAATGTTCAAAACTATGAAGGACAAAATAATACTTTATGCATGCCTGTGTTAGTAATCAGATTACTAGTAAAAGGAAAAATGACAACTAGAAATGCCAAAATAATTGTTCTCTCTTGGGAGAAAGAAGAGACATGTGATGAGAAAATGACATATGGAGCTACTGGGTTGCTGACCAGGCTCTATTTCTTATTTTAGGTAAGATTACAGGAGTGGTTTCTCTCACAATTATTCATAGAGTTGGTGTCCATTGTATTTTCCATGGTATTTCACATGTGTACTATCTATCACAATAAACTAATTTTTAAGAGTGAATTGAAGGTGTGAATCATAGGTCTTAGGCAATATCTTGAAGGGTTTTCCAGTAAAGAAGGAAAGGTAGAGAAATAAAGCAATGGCTCGAAAGACATGTAAGTTAAATGGGTGATAATGTCACAGGTTTGCAAGCTGATGAAAAGTATCCTGTAGTGGGGGAAAATTCATAACTTGGGAGGGGAGGAGATATTGCAGCAGTAAAGTCTTTGGATGGGTGAGAGGAAGACACTAGAATTGGCTTTAGATAAAAAGAATAATATTCACATACATAACAAGAAGTACGGTAAAGTGCACTAGTGCAGATGCATAATATTTGGAAAACAAAAAGATGGTAGCAGATGGAGGGGGTTTCTGATTGCTTCTATTATGTCAGTGAAACAGAAATAAATCAGTGTCTTGTAGTATGAAGGTGAAAGAACTGTTGAAAGTTCATAAGAAAAGGAAGAGATGTAAATCATTGTCTAAGGGGGAATGGGAAGTGAAATTTCCAGAGAGATGTATTGTCTATCAAACAGCACTAATGTCCTACTTGAGGTTAGTGGTAAAAAAAAAAATCAGTGATATTATGTTTTTCTCTAGCAAAATTCAGTTATGTGGAGTGAATCTGTGTGTAGTTTAAGAACTGAATTTAACTATAGTTGAGATTTGGCTGGAAAATACTTGGGAAGAAACTAGCAAAGAACTCCATTCAAAGAAGTATTTTCAGATGATAGACTCCAAGGTAGGAAAAGGGCCTTTGACAAACAGCATATGGTACTGTCAATGCACTGGAGTGTCTGGTTGTGTTAAAGTACAAAAGCCATAGTGGGAAAAATGCATTGCTATAATACTGAGCTAAGCTTTGTACATTACTGTGGATTCCTTCATTTTCAAAAACCGCTATCTCTTTTCCCATCCATCCTTTCTGAGGCAAAGCAATTTCAATGTCAAGGAAGTATGTGTGGGTAGGGTTGTTCAGATGGGGTACAAAAGGAAAAAAGCCAATAAGGAAAAAGAAACTCTCATTAAAAGGATTTCCTGAGGCTTCGTGGGTTCAGACTAAAACAGTTTGTCCTTTGGAAGCAAAACAAGAGCTTTTTCTCTCAAGCAGCACCTAAGTCATGATCATTGCCTCTTGTGATGGCCAATGAGATTTTCTTTCTGGTGACTCTTCACAGCAGTTACTATAGTTATCATCATCATTTATATTAGTGAACAAAGGGCAGAATACAGGAGGAAAAGTTTTGCCCAGGTCGTTTCCTTATTGCAAAAATTGTAATTTGCCTCAATATGTCAGGGTTAGGGTTGAGAGTTTCCAATCACAGCACAAGCTCACTTGTATAAACTGTCTTCCTACACAATTTCTTTAGAAAGTGATATGGGTAGAGATAAGGAAATGAAGTACACGTATTTTCCTACTAAATTAAATGATGTGAGAACTATATAAAGTAATGCTGTGGAATATTGTCTAACATTACTATTCTCAAAAAATTACCTGAGACCTAAGAAATTAAACCCAACACTTTAAGAAGCAAAGAATGTCACAATTCACAAAGTTATGTTAATATTTATTAGTACCTTGGTTACTTTTCTCTTGATGCTGAGACAAGATACTCAACGCCCAGAATTAAGGAAGGAAAGGTTTATGTAGCTCATAGTTTGTAGAGGTTTCAGTCCATACTTGGCTGGCTCCAAGGCAGAGTGGCACGTGGCAGAGGGCAGCCATTCATGGCAGCAGAAGATAGCAAAAGCAAAACGAGCAAAAGAGAGGAGTGGTGGGTGGAAAAGCAGGCCTCTTTCTCTCCCTTACATTGTATGCAAACTACCCATCCCAAGGCAAATGTAGCACTCACATCCATAATTCCAACATTGGACCATGAATCAATCATAACTCTAGAAGCCTGCCCCATGACTGCATGAGGCTTTTGGGAGATCTCCAGACGCAAACCATAAAAATTAGTGTATTAGGCAATGAAAAGTCTCAAAATCAGAAGCAGAATTAAGTTACACAGGTTAGTGTGAGATGATGACTGTTTGCATGACACACTCAGTATGTAAATTAAAAATTATGGAGGGAAAAATATCCCTAGTGGATATTTTAAATTTCATCTTGTTTTTCTCATTCCAGAACAATACTGTTGAAATTAGAACAGGATATCAGTATGGAACAAAAGTGTTGGGCCACAGGGGCCCACTCTGTCCAGGTGGGTCCACATCACATGGAATCGTGATGCCACAACGCATGCTCAGGCTGAGTATCTACACCTCTGCCTAGTTTTCTGCACTGAATTATAGGGTAGCTTCATTTTTTCAGTCCTCTTGGCATCCAATTTTTCCTCTTGGAAATAAGTTCCATTTTCCCCCAGGACTTTCTCGGCCACCCTAGCAGAGTACCTCGAAGCAGGAGTTCTGTGAGTTGAGAGCCAAGTTCCTGATGGCAGAGGGACTGAAGGCCAAGTACTGAGGATCCTGTTAGAACAAGCAGCAAGGATCTGAGGCTGAGCTACAACCGAACAACAGCAGCAATATTCAGTCTATGGGCAAAAAACAAGTTCTACAGTAAGAAAAGTAATTACAACTGTTTTATAATAATGTACTTTCAGAGTCAGATAATTTCATTTTATTCTTCTTTGAAAAATAATTCAAGTTTATTGAAGGTGAATTAACATCAAAATACATAAAGATCACTTACCACTGAAACATACAAGTGTATTTTTTTTAAGTTTTAAAAATAATAATACTTGATCCTTTAGTCCCTCAGTACATTTAGAATAGTATTTTAAAGTATTATCTATAATATTATATGTCTTCTTAATGTTGGAAGAATCAAGGTATCCAGCTTATTTCGTCAATACGCTATGATTAATTTTATGTGATTTTGTTATTGCACGTATCTCCAGTGGCTTCTGACATCTACCATGTGAAGAAGGCAAGCTTTACAAATAAAGCGTGGTCCTTCATATGACAGGCTGTACTCAGACACAAGCCACAAGTTCAGAGGTCTCCACATCATCCTCATGGTAACTAGCTGACTACAAATTCGGTGATCTCCTAGCTCACATATATCCCATAATTCTCTCAAATGTCTCACAGAGCTTAGGAAAGTGTTATATACCTTATTTTCACTATAGTTTTATTTTAGCCAAATAACACAAATCTGAACCAAATGGACAAACAGGACAAAGTCTAGGAGTACTCCACATACAAAGTTTCCATTGTCCTCCAGATATTTTATATTCCTGGCACATCAATATGTAACAATGTGCAGATTGCTGATGGAGAAAGTTATCCAAGCTTCAGCATCCAGAATTTCATTGAGATTTCATTAATACACACAATTGTTTGAAACATTTGCTATATAATTAAACTCAATTTCTGGCCCCCATTCCCATCCCAGGAGGACAAGCTGTTATGTACCTCAAATTCCCAACAATTTCATCATAAATTTGGTCTTTCAGACATAGTCAGGCCAAATCTGAGTAAGCTTCAGATAAATTATTTTTAATAAAGATAGTTAAAATTAAGCTGAATGTGATAATGTCACCTCGAAGATCAGCACTCAGCAGGCTGAGGCAGGAGAATTGAGACTTCTGGGCCAGCCTGGGCAACTTAGTGATTTTCAGGCCATTCAGGACCACATAGTGAGAACTTGGCTTAAAAGAAGGAAAAAAACACAGTTAAAATTACCTAATGCCTGATTAACTAGGCTAAATTTTCCAGGGTCCTATTATAAATTAGATATCCTTACCACTTGGGAAATTTGAAGAATTTAGAGGTTAACTTCTAGGAACCAGAAACAAAGGCCAGGATATTCTTTAGTACACAGCACAAAATAGAGTTTATTACACTCCTTTATTCAGAATTCTAATTCCAACTAATGCCTGCAAAACTCCTGCTTTTATTTTTATATTTATTTAGTCATACATTTTTTTAACGATGGGAATGTGTTCTGAGAAGCATGTCATTAGACAATTTCATTGCTGTCTAAATGTCTCAAAGTGTATGTACACAAACAGGACTACTAAGTGACATAATCTTACAGGAACACTACTGTATACGGGGTCCACCATTGACATAAGAATCTCCATATGTTGTATAACTGCATTTTCATTTTTGTATCGGATTTCATTTCTATTTCCTCTTTCCAATTGGTATTTCTTCTGCTTCCTCTACTATTTTTGTTACATATCAAAAAGATACTTCTTTATCATTATAAAATGTATCATGATTAAACTGATATAAGTTCATCTTTGAACCTTATTCAATATCATATCTTTAGTAGTAGGTGGCTATATGTGCATCTAGTAATGACTTCTAAGTGCTCTATAGCATTCCATAGTATTCATATACCTCTGTTTAGCTATCTATTCCTAGAGTCTTAGGTAATCTGTGTTGCCTCTAGCTCCCTATAAAATGTCTTGGAGTATGTATTATGAATATAAAACATCATGAAGTCTACACTATGAATGGGATTCACAGATTGTTGAATACTGTACCACTAAACCTAATCAGACTTTATATCAGCACAACTGAACCACTTACATAGGAAATGTCTCATTTCCTAATATAGTTGATATTATGTAACGTTATTCAATTTTTTAAGTTTCACAATGTGATAGGCACAAAGTGACATTTCATCATTATTGCAATATTGATTATTAGTTAGTTAAAACAGCTTTTCATATTCTTGGTGTTTCTTCTTGCAGTGCTAAGCATTGAGCCCAAGGCCTTGAGCAACAGCCCCAGCCCTCTTTATAATCTTGCCATAGTCTTGTTAACTATTTAGTTTTCCCCTTCTTTCATTTGTCAATCTATATCCTTTGTCCATTCAGACTGAGTTCTGGATTTGGAAATGCATTTTCATATAGTTTATATACTTACCTCTTTTTTTAGACTTTCTTAACATTTCTTTTAAAGCAAATTTTTTTTTTTTTTTTTGTCTTTTTGAGACAGGGTCTCACTATGAAGTTCAGGCTGGCCTTGAGCTCACTTTGTAGCCCAAGCTGGTCTCAAACTTGCAACAATCCTCCTGCCTCAGCCTTCCTAGTTCTGGGATTACAGGCATGCACCCCAATACCTGGCAAATTTCTATTTCTGTTTAAAGTATCTTCAAGAGTCACAGAGAGTCCTCCACCATAAGCTTGCTTGCCACATGTTAGAATGAGCCAGGAGCAGCAAAGCAGGGGTTGGCTCTGCAGATGCCATTGGTAACCACCTATTTGAAAAAGGAATAGGGCCATCACTTCACATCACTACATTTCCCTACCCAGTTTTGTACACAGAAGTTCTCCCTTCATATAGATTCCTTCCATTCAAAGGATTGGGAGGGGCAAGATGGTGAAGTGGTAAGCAGCACAGAAAGAACCTCTCTGAGTGGTGCCATCCAGATGCTGGAATATAGCAATGTAGAGAAGACAAGAAGGGGGGAAGTGGGACCCCTGGACCCAGGAAGGAACTGAGGTGTGAACTGAAGCCCACAAAGAGAGTAAAAAGATTAACTTCAATGAAGAAGAAGGCGGTACCAAACGATGCCTTCTCCCCAAGATGGGAAACACTACATGAGAGGAGTGGTCCAAATCTGCCAGCACACAGCAAGTTCTGGCAACCACAAAGTCCTCCAGGGAGAGATGCAGCAGTGGATGTAAAGGATTGCATTAGCTTCTGGGAAAGACCTCACTGGCTGCCAGTGAGTGTGGAGGGCTCAGTCCTCCTGCATGCAAGCGCAGTTGGCCAGGAACCATTTTGATAGGGGCTTGTAGAGTTCAGAACTCAGAGAGCTGCTCTAGCAGCTCCCAGCTCAACTCGGGCTCACAAAAGGTGTGCTGATGGCTACAAGCTGCCAAAGGATGCAGGTTCACTGAGATTATTCACTATGCCATTAAAAAAGCTACTGCTTTTTTTTGTTTGGGATAAATCAATATAGATTGGGATGCTATCTCTGTACATTGTTTAGTGATGGCAAAGACAAACCTGGAAGTGGACTTTTTGTTGTTTTTGTTGTAGTTTTCTTTTTTTCTGTTTTGTTTTGTTTTGTTTTGTTTTGTTTTCTGTTTTGGGGGTTTTTTTGTTTTTTTTTGTTTCTTCCTTCATTATTTGAACATGTATTCATATGAGTGTGAATATGGTGTCTAGTCTCCTTGAGGTTGTGATTCTGTTTTGTTCTTCTTTTTATCTCTTCCTTCTCCTTCCCTCCAGTCTTCTACACGTTTCCCAAAGTAAGTGTGTTCCACCTTTGTCCTCCAACCTTACTTCCTCTCTCTTCCTCTTTTTCCACTATTCTATTTTCTCCCTAACCCATTTTAAACCCTAAGGGTAAAAGTGACATATTAAGGACTTGTGTGCCTCATACAATTTTCTGGGTTTTTTTAGATTTTGTTACATAACCACAAATCTAGTTAATACAGTTAAAGGTGATAAATTAATTCTTACTTCACTCTGTCATTTTCTAGGCTGTTTTATGTTATTGCTATTGGTATCATTATAGCCAAAAGTAATATAATTTTTCTGAACAGCTCTTCTTCCTGGTATTACAAGACTGAGACTGACTAATGATCACAGAAAATATTGTGTCACAGTGCCAAAGAACCACAGCCTGGGCCAAAGAGGTCCCACAAATTGAAGAGATAGGATCTTACAGGAGACTCAAAAACCAAAAAACCAACAATAGCTAGAAGATAACTCTAGGAGAAGTAATCATTTCCTAAGGATTCCAGTACTAACAATAAAGCATCCCACTACAGGCAATTTACAAACATCAGCCCAGGAATTAAACTAAAAAAAAAAAAAAACCAAAAAAAAAAAAAAACCCACAAAACAAAATCAAAAAACAGAAAATAAAACAAGGAGACGCTTAAACAAGATGCAACCCCAAACACTATCAAAGGCAAACCCAGGGGTCAATGAGATGAAACAATCCAAAAACCACCCACCTGGCCTCTCTGAAGTGGTAACAACAAAGAAATTGAATGAGACTCTAGAAAAAATCAAATCAGTAATAATTTCTCAGATAACTGCAGAGATGCTGTCCACAATGAAAACCATACTTAGTGATTCTAGAGCACATACACACAAAAAAATAGAGTAGTTTAAGAAAATTATGGAAGCCATCAATGCTCAGCATAAGAAAGAAATGTAATCCATAAAGCAAATTCAGGCAGATGTCCAGGAGAATAAAAATTCCATTGAAATTATTCACAGCAGATTAAGCCAAGAAAAGAAAGGATCTCAGATATAAAAGACAGATTTGCAGTTAGTGATCACAGAAAGAAAGATTTCTTAAAAATAGCAAGATACCATGAGAAATAAATACAGAAGCTGCTAGACAAAGCAAAAAAGAAAACTTAAGATTGATTGGTGTCAATGAAGAAGCAGGAGATAGCACAAATGGTATAAAAAAAATTGTTCACAGACATCATGGCAAAAAAACTTTCCTGGTAGAGAAACAGAATTTGACATACAATAAATGAGGCATATAGAACTCCAGTTGGCCATGATAAAAAAAATGTACAACCAGGCACGTGATAGTGAAGATTCCAGAAATTCAGCATAAGAATTATATGTTAAAAGCTGTTAAGAAAAAGAAACAAATCACCTCTAAAGGAAAGCCTATCAGAATCACATCTGATTTCCCAGCACAAACCCTCAAGTCAAGGAGAGCTTAGAGTAAAGTATTTAAAACTCTAAAGGAAAATGACTTTCAAACCAGATTAATGTACCCCACAAAACTATCTTTCAAAACAGATGGAGAGATAAGATGACTTCCATGACAAAGAACAGCTGAGGAAATTTATGACCACCAAACCAGCACTACAAAATGTTTTCAAGGACATTCTAGAAAGAGGTAACAAGGACTACAACCTCACAAACCCCAACAGAAGGAATCCACCAAGTAAGGCAAACAATTAAACAAAGGGAAGGGAAAAAAGATGGAGTGCCAAGAACAGGAAAATAACATCACTAGGATAAGCCAATATGTATCAGTTGTACACATCAAGGTCAATGGCCTCAATTCACCAATCAAAAGATATAGAATGGCAGAATGGACCAAGAAGCATGATCCAAAAATATACTGAATTCAAGAAACACATTTAATTCAAAAAGAAACTCATAGAATGAAAGCTAAAGATGAAAAGCTGTACCCCATGTGACAGGAACTCAGGAAAAAGTAGAGGTAGCTATAATATTTGCAGACAAAGTGAATCTTAAGCAAGACTGATTAAGAGAGATAAAGAAGGTCACTACAAGCTTGGAAAGGGGACAATCCAAGAGGAAGAGATAACAATCATGAATATATATGCAACAAATACCAGAGCAATCAGCTATATAAAGCAAATATTAACAGACATGAAAAGTCAAATAAGCACTAATACAATAGTATTGGAGGATTTCAATACCCCACTGTCACAAAAAGACAGATCAATGAGACAAAAAATCAACAATGAAATACTAGAACTGAGTCAAACTTTTGAACAAATGGACTTAGTAGATGTCTACAGAGTGTTCCACCCCACAACATCAGAATACACATTCTTCTCAGCTGCATATAGGACAGAATAGATCACATACTAGAACATGCTTAAGCAAGAGCAAAGGAATTAAAATTATCCCATGCATATTATCAGATCATACTGCAATGAAATTGGAAATCAATGGCAAAAGAAACCACTATAACTTCAAAAACACATGGAAATTAAATATGACCTTCCTCAGTAACCAAAGGGTCACAGATGAAATTAAACAAGAAATCAGACAGTTTCTACAATTAAATGATAATGACAGTACAACATACCAGAATGTTTGAGACACGATGAAAACAGTCCTAAGTGGGAAATTTATAACAGTGAGTACGCATATCAGGAAAATAGAGCAAGCAAAAATAAACAACTTAATGTTGAACCTCAAACTTCTAGAAAAAGAAGAGCAAACTAAGGCAAAAGGTCATACAAGGGAGGAAATTATAAAGATCACAGCAGAAATTAATGCATTGGAGTCTTAAAAAATGCAAAGAATCAATAAATCAAAGAGTTGTTGTTTTGCAAGGTTAAATAAATTTGACAAACCCTTACCTAATTTTATCCAAAAAAGGAAAGAAAGGACTTAAAACTACACAATTAGGCTGAAAAGGATGATGTCACAACAGACCATGCAGAAATCCAGAGGATCTTCTATACCTACCTCAAAAACTTGTATTCTAATAAAATGAAAATGCAGAAGCAATGGACAGATTTCTAGATAAATGCAAATTAGCAAAGCTGTATCAAAAAAGTTATAAAAATCTTCAATAAATTAGTATCAATCAACAAAATTGAAGATGTAATAAAAAACTTACCATCAAATGAAAGGCCAGGCCCTGACAGATTCTCTGCTGAATTCTACCAGAAATTTAAAGAAGACATAACATCAATACTTCTCAAACTCTTTCATAAAATTGAAAGGGAAACAATACTCCTAAATTCCTTCCTGGAAGTAAGCATTGCCCTGATACTAAAACTGGACAAGGGCCCAACTAAGAAAGAGAATTACAAGCCAATCTCCCTAATGAACACAGATGCAAAAATCCTCAATAAGATACTGACAAACAGAATGCAGGAAATCATAAACATGACCAAGTAAGATTTATCCCAGGTGTGTAGGGATGGTTCAACACACATCAATCAATAAATATAATATACCATATTGACAGAGCTAAGGACAAAAATCATAGGGGCATCTCAATAGATATATAAAAAGCTTTTGACAAAACCCAGTATCCATTCATAATAAAAACCCTTCAGAAAATCAGAATAGATGGTCTTTACCTCAGTTTCATAAAAGCCATCCATGAAAAAGCAACCACCAGCATCATACTAAATGGACAAAAACTGTAAGCTTTTATTCTAAATTCAGGAAAAAGATAAGGATGTCCACTGTCTCCATTCTTTTTTTTTTTTTTCACTGTTTCCACTGTTAATCAATATAGTCCTGGAAACTATAGCCAGACCAATTAGAAAAGTGAAAGAAATAAAGGGAATAATGATAGGAAAGGAAGAAGTGAAACTATAGTTATTTGCAGATGACAAGATTATATGCAAGACCCCCAAAATGCCACTAAAAGAGTGATAGATTTAATAAGGAAATTCAGTAGTATAACTGGACATAAAGTCAACACTCAAAAATCAATAACCTTCCTGTACACAAATAACAAACTCACTGAGAGAGAAATTAGGGAAACAACACCTTTCACAATAGTAGTCAAGAAAATGAAATACTTAGGAAGCAAACTATGAAAGGATGTAAAAGAACTCTATGTTGAAAACTATATTATTCTGAAAAAGGAGATTGAAGCACATATCAGAAAATGGAAAGATATCCCTTGCTCCTGGGTGGAAAAGACCAATACAGTGAAAATGGTCATACTTCCAAAACTGTTATACAGTTTTAATGCGATTTTGATCAAAATTACAACAGCATATCTCACAGAATTAGAGAAAACAATCCTAAAATTCATTTAGAACCAGAAGAGACCTAGAATAGCAAAGGCAACTCTGGGCAACAAAAGCAAGGCAGGGGGCATTACAATACCTGACTGTATGCTATAAATCTAGAGTGCTAAAAAACAGCATGGTACTGAACAAAAAACAGACCCAGAGATCAATGGAACAGACAAGAAGATGCAGAAACAATTCCAGATATATTCAGCCACCTTATATTTGACAAGAGGTCACATATACACTGGAAGAAAGATAGCCTCTTTAATAAATGGTGGTGGAGCTGGGCATGGAGGCACATGCCCGTAGTCCCAGCACTCAGAAAGCTGAGGCAGGAGGATCGTGGCTGATTCAAGACCAACCTGGGCTATAGAGTGAGCTGAAGTCCAGCCTGAACTGCATAATTAGACCCTGTCTGAAAAAGACAAAAAATAAATAAATAAAATAAAATTAGTGCTGCCCCAGGAAGGGCGAAACCCTGAATATCTTCAGAAAGCCTGGTGAGTCTGGGCTCTGCCTCCCTGACCAGCGTGCAAGGCAGGCGAAAACTCCGGCACCCTCGGGGACCTCAGTGGCTGCCCGCCACAACCATAGTGTGTCTGCCTGGATTGGGCTGAGCCCCTGACATCTTCAGGAAGCCCGGTGAGTCTGGGCTCTGCCTCCCTGACCAGCATGCAAGGCAGGTGAAACCTTGGGCACCCTCTGGGGCCTCGGTGGCTACCCGCCACACCCATAGTGTGTGGGTCCGGACTGGCTTAACCCCAGACATCTTCAGGAAGCCCAGTGAGTCGTAGCTTTGCATCCTTGACCAGCGTGTAAGGCAAGTGAAACCTTGGACACCCTCTGGGGCCTCGGTGGCTAGCAGGCACATCCAAAGTGTGTCACCCCAGGCTGGTGAAACCCCCGACAACTTCAGGAAGCCCGGTGAGTCTGGGCTCTGCTTCCCTGCCATCATGCAAGGCAGAGGAAACCTCGGTCACCCTTTGGGATCTCGGGGGCTTCCCGCCACACCCATGGTGTGTCTGCCTCGGGTGGGCTAAGCCCCAGATATCTTCAGGAAACCCGGTGAGTCTAGGCTCTGCCTCCCTGACCAGTGTGCAAGGCAGGCAAAACCTCAGGCACCCTCTAGGGCCTAGGAGGCTCCTCACCACACCCATAGTGTGTCTTCCGGGGCTGGGCCAAATGTGACAGCTTTAGGAGCCAGACGAACTAGGGGCCTCTCCAACTAGAGTGTGAGGCACATGGATCCCTGGACAACTTCTAGGGCCTTGGTGGTCACTGCCAGAACAACTCACACCCCCCTGCGAGCTCAGCTGAAACCTGAACATAGTCAGTGGCCTCAGGGAGCTCAGTCTCAGCCCTCCCATTCCAGTGTGGGAAGCAGGCTCTGTCCTGGGCAATATCTGAAGCCTTGGTGAACTCTGTCTGCATCCCCCCTACTCTTGTGGAAGCTGGGCCTAACCCCAGACAGTCTCAGGAATTCCGGCAAGCATTCCCCACCCTTCCCACACATGCCTGGGAGCCAGTTGAATGCAAGAAAGTTGGGAGCATCTGGGACCCCACTTTGCCAGCACTCACAAGCACAGGGATTACACTGAGTACTAGGGATCTTCAGATGCTCACCCTGCCACTCACACACAATCAGGACAGTGAGACTGCACTACAGGGAATCTCTGGTTCTTCAAAAATGACAAAACCAATCCCAGACCTCCACATCAACCAAAACAAGTCCAGGAGGCATCAACACAAAAGAGCCTGGAAGTCATACACCTGAAATTTCTGAAATGATAGCAACTGAAGTAAAGAAACAACTCCATCAGGCCATAGAAGACATCAGATCTGAAATAATGTCTCAGGTGAGAGAAAAAATGACAACAATAATGAATGAAATGTTCAGCATATCCCAAGATGACATAGACAGGAAAATAGAAGAGATAGACAACTCAGTGAAACCTTCAGGAAACAATATAGAGAAGAACTAGAAGGTATGAAACAGATGCAAACAGATACCCAGGAACTTAAAAATGCCATTGAAAGCTTGCAAAACTGCCTGAACAAAGCTGAAGATAGACTTTCAGACCTTGAAGACAGCATTGCCACTAAAGAACATGAAAGGAGGGATCTCTTAAAAACAACAAGGAACCAGGAAATAACAATTCAACAACTGCAAGACAAAGCAAAGAGAAACAATGTCAGATTAATAGGTAATAATGAAACAACAGGTGCCAACACAAATGACATAAAAAGACTATTTGCAAAAATAATAGCAGAAAATTTCCCAGGAATGGTAAGAGAATAGGTCATCCACATAAGTGAAGCATATAGAACTCCAGTGAATCATAACCAAAATAAATCTTCACCCAGACATATAATGATCAAGATCCCAGAAACTCCACAAATGTGCAGAATATTAAAAGCTGTTAGAGAAAAGAAACAGATTACCTATAAAGGAAAGCCTATCAGAATCACGGTGACTTCTCAACACAAACTATCATGGCAAGAAGAGCTTGGAGTAAAGTATTTCAGGCCCTGAAAGAAAACAACTTCCAACTCAGATTGATGTACTCTGCAAAGCTATCATTCAAATTTAATGGAGAAATAAAATATTTTCATGATAAAGAACAACTGAAGAAATTCATGACCACCAAACCAATCCTACAAAGAGTACTAAAAGAAGTACTAGAAGGAGGTAAAACAGACCACGACTTCACAAACAACAACAGAATGGAACCAACAAGCAGAGCAAGCAATCAACAGAGGGAAAAAGGAGGATCCAACAGCAGGAGAATAGCATGACAAAGATAAGCCAGTACAAATCACTTATAACCATCAGTGTAAATGGTCTCAATGCACCAAGCAAAAGAAGCAGACTTGCAGAGTGGATTAGGAAACAAAACTCAACTATATTCTGTACACAAGAAACACATTTAACTCAAAACAAAATTCAAAGACTGAAGATTAAAGGATGGAAAACAGTACTCCATGTGACAGGAACCCAGAGAAAAGCTGGTGTAGCTATTTTCTTTGCAGAAAATCTGAACTTCAAATCAAGAGCAATCAAAAGAGATAAAGAAGGTCACTACATACTTGTGAAGGGGAAGCTTCAAGAGGAAGAGATAACAATCGTAAACATCTGTGCACTAAATGTAGGAGCACACACCTATATAAGACAAATTCTAACAGACATGAACAATGAAATAAGTAGCAACATAATCATAACAGGGGACTTAAACACACCATTGTCACAAAAAAGATAGATCAATTGGACAAAAAATTGGGAAAGAAATTCAGAACTTAACCAAACATGTGAACATATGGACTTAGTAGACCTTTGCAGAGTGTTCCCTCCAGCACCATCAGAATACACATGCTTCTCAGCTGCACATGGGATGTTCTCTAAAATAGACCATTTACTAGTACATAGAACATGTTTAAGTGAATGCAAAGGAGTTGAAATTTTCCCATGTATACTATCAGACCATAGTGCAATGAAATTGGAAATTAATGACAGAAGAAAACAGAAAAACTCCATAAAGAGTTGGAAATTAAATAACATCCTCCTGAACAACCAATGGGTTACAGATGAAATCAAAGTAGAGATTAAGCACTATTTACAATCAAACAAAAATGGAGATACAACATACAGGAACCTTTGGGATGCAATGAAAGCAGTCCGCAGAGGGAAATTTATAGCAGTGATCTCCCACCTCAAGAAAACAGAAGTACAAATAAACAATCTTATGCTGCACCTCAAGTTCCTAGAAAAAGAAGAGCAAGCCAAACCTACATCCCAAAAAAAGCAGAAAATTATAAAGCTCAGATCAGAAATCAGTGCAATGGAGACTAAAAAAACAATACAAAGAATTAATGAATTGAAGAGGTGGTTCTTTGAATGAATAAATAAAATAAATAAACTCCTAGCCAACCTTATCAAAAAAAAGGAAAGGAAAATCTGAAATAAACACAATAAGGAATGAAAGGGGTGAAATCACTTCAGATCCTGAAGAAATTCAGAAGATCATTGGTACCTACTTTGAAAATCTTTACTCTCATAGGGTGGAAAACACAGAGGAAATGACAGACTCCTAGAAACATATGAATTCCCAAAGCTGAATGCAGAAGATATAAAAATCCTGGATAACTCAATATCAGACAGTGAAATTGAGAATGTAATTAAAAACTTGCCAATGGAGAAAAGCCCGGGTCCTGATGGATTCACAGCTGAATTCTACAAGCAATTTAGGGAAGAGTTAACACTAATTCTTCTCAAACTCTTTAATGAAATTGAAAGGGAAGGAATTCTCCCCAACTCATTCCTGGAGGCCAGTATTATTCTGATACCAAAACCAGAGAAAGATCCAACGAAGAAAGAGAACTACAGACTAATCTCCCTCATGAATATAGACGCAAAAATTCTCAATAAAATACTAACAAACAGAATACAAAAAGTCATCAAGCAGATTATACACCACAAAGAAGTGGGATTTATCCCAGCAATGCAGGGATGGTGCAATAGACGCAAATCAATCAATGTAATACACCATGTCAATAGAGCCAAGGACAAAAATCACCTGATCATCTCCATTATTGCAGAAAAAGTCCAAAATTCATTCATGTTGAAAACCCTACAGAAAATAGGAATACATGCCCTTTATATCAAGCTGCTCAAAGCCATCTATGATAAACCAACAGCTAACATCATACTAAATGGTCAAAAATTGAAAGCTTTCACTTTAAAATCAGGAACAAGGCAAGGATGTCCACTGTCACCACTCCCATTCAACATAATTCTGGAAATATTGGCCAGAGCAATTAGACAAGAGAGAGAAATAAAAGCAATAAGAATAGGAAAGGAAGAAGTGAAATTGTCATTATTCAAAGATGACATGATACTCTACATAAAACACCCCAAAAAATCCACCAAAAGGCTCATGGATTTAATAACCAAATTCAGTGGTGTAGCTTGATGCAAAATTAACACTCAAAAGTTAATAGCACTCTTGTACACAAGTAACAAACAGACTGAGAGAGAAATTAGGGAAACCACACCTTTCAATAGCATCTAAAAAGATGAAATACTTAGGAATAAATCTAACAAAAGAAGTAAAAGATCTGTACAGTGAAAACTATAGTACTCTGAAAAAAGAGATTGAAGAGGATATCAGAAAATGAAAAGATATTCCTAGCTCATGGATAGGAAGAATCAACATTGTGAAAATGGCCATACTCCCAAAATTGTTCTATGGATTCAATACAATCCCAGTTAAAATACCATTAGTTTACCTCACAGACTTGGAGAAAATACTGCTAAAGTTCATCTGGAATCAGAAGAGGCCTAGAATAGCAAAAACAATCTTGGAAACAAAGGAAAGGCAGGAAGCATCACAATTCCTGACTTAAAATTAAATTACAAAGCTACTGTGATAAAATCAGCATGGTACTGGCACAATAGACCTGAAGATCAATGGAACAGATTAGAAGATACAGATACAACTACAAACATACTCAGTCACCTTATCTTCGACAAAGGGGCCAAACATGTTCAATGGAAAGAAGATAGCCTCTTTAATAAGTGGTGCTGGAAAAACTGGCTTTCCACATGCCAAAGACTAAAACTAGACCCATATCTTTAACCATGCACTAAATTAAAGTCAAAATAGATCAAAGACCTAAATATTAAAACAGAAATACTAAATTTATTGGAAGAGAAAGTAGGTAAAAATCTTGACAACATTGGGGTAGGCAGAGAGTTCATGAACAAAAACCAAACTGCACGGGAAATACTTCAGAGAATCAACAACTGGGATCTCATATTATTGAAAAGTTTTTGCACATCTAAAGAAATCACCAATAAAGTAAAAAGAAAAGCACAAATTGTGAATAAATTTTTAGCCAACTGCCCCTTAGACAAAGGACTTCTATCTATGACATATAAAGAATTTTAAAAAGTCAGGCCTCCCAAATTCAAAGACCCAATCCAAAAATGGGCATCTGAGATGAATACACACTTCTCTGATGAAGATATACTATTGGCTAATAAGTACATGAAAAAATGTTCATCATTAGTCATTTGAGAAATGCAAACTAAAATAATACTGAGATTCCTTCTCACCCCAGAAAGAATGGCTATCATCAAGAAATCAACCAATAACAAATGCTGGAGAGGCTGTGGCGAGAAAGGAACCCTACTCCACTTCTGGTGGGAGTGTAGATTGGTAAAAACACTGTGGAAATCAATTTGGAGATGCCTCACAAAACTAGGATTGGAAGTTGCATTTAACCCAGGTCGTCCCCCTCTGAGTATTTTCCCAGAAGAATTAAAGACATCATACCACAGCGATATATGTGCACCCATGTTGATAGCAGCACAATTTGTTGTTAATCTGGGAAACAACCCAGATGCCCATCAACTGAGGAATGTATAAAAAAGTTGTGGTATTTTTATACAATACAGTGTTACTAAGCTCTTAAAAAAAATAATCTCCAGGCTTTTGTAGGTAAATGGATGCAACTAGAGACCACACTCATGAGTGAAATAAATCAGACCCACATGTGTAAACATCATATTGTCTCCT
>NW_004955474.1:9133072-9201668 GCF_000276665.1 Chinchilla lanigera | reverse complement strand
TTATCTCTAATGTTTTATTGAAGAATTATTTTCTTATTCTCTTTAATGGCTTGAGCAATTTTTATTCTTACATCTGATAATCTGAGCAATGTAGTTGAGGATAGCGATATGCAACGTAACAAATACTGTTGATTTGTATTAATTTGTCTTGCGACTCTATCACTTGAATGCTCTTGCCTTGATTTGTTTATGTTCGTGATACTGGTATGCTGCTACTGTTCTATTTTTGTTTGTTTGTTTGTGTCACATATACTACTCTCTTTAAAATAAAAATATGCATAAAATAAAATAAAATAAATGCTGCTGAAAAACTACCTCTCCACATTCCAAAGATAGGCAAAGACTTTCTGAATAAAACACCGAACACAAAGGAAAAAAACCCCAATCACACAGGAACTATCACAATGAATCAACAACTGAGATCTTATTTTATTAGAAAGCTTTTGCACAGCAAGACAAACCACCAACAGAGTGAACAGATAGCCCACAATGTGAGAGAAAATGTTTGCCAGATGTTCCTCAGACAAAGGTTTACTATTGAGAATGTATAAAGAACAATTACAGCAAATATCAGACCTCCCAAATTTAAAGATCCAATTCAAAAATGGACATTGGAGATGAATACACACTTCTCAGATGAAGAAATACAAACAGGAAATATATATCTATGAAAAAATGTTCAACATCACTGGTCATTCAAGTGATGCAAATTAAAACAATGCTGAGATTCCATCTCACCCTCGAAAGAATGGCTATTATAAAGAAATCAACCAATAACAAATGCGGGAGGGGCTGTCAGGAGAAAGGAACACTTCTGCCCTGTTGGTGGGACTGTAAACTGGTACAACCACTGTGGAAATCTGTGTGGAGATTCATCAAAAACCTAGGAATGGAGCTTATTCTCCTTGCTATCTTTCCAGAAGAGTAAAATTCATCATACCACAGTGATATATGTCCACCCATATTAACTTCAGTATAATTTGCAATAGCTAGATCTTGGAAACAACCCAAATACTCATCAACTGAAGAATGGATAAAAAAGATATGGTCTTTTTATAAAATGGAGAATTACTCAGCCATAAAAAAGTTTAAACTGGAGATTTTTATAGGTAAATGGATGCAACCTGAGACCACACTCATAAGTGAAACAAACCAGATGCAAATGTATAAACATCATATTGTCTCCCTAGTGTGAGAAGATAAGTAAATAAGATTCAAAATGCACAATAGATATTATAAAATGGGAAAAAACTTCAAAATGAAAGAGTGTGGGGCAGTGGAAAAAAGAAGAAAGGAAAAAATTATATATATTATATATATATATGTATATACACACACACACACAAAAGGTAGGTAAAATACTTATACTTCTAATTTCTCAGTTCACTGAAAAGATAGGTTTGTGCTAATATTATTTGGTCAATTAAATACTGATATATTCTGAGTAACTAATATAAAGATAATAATATACAATGTATTAACTCTTGTCACCTTCCTATCATATTGTTTTGGATTTTTGTATTTTGGGTTTTTTGTTTTGTTCCTTAAAACAAAAAAAAAATTGAAGGATTTTTAAAAGATTAAAGAAGAAAGTATTTTCCACTGAAAAGAGATCGTTGATGTAGTGAAATCAAGTATTTCTCTTTACCATTCATACTTTTACAATCTTGTGTAAGAAATCTTTCCTCACTTCAAGATTACTGAACTATTTGACATTTTTCTACTAATTTTGCAGTATTTGTTTTCCATACATAGAGTTTTCCATCTGTATACAGTGCATTTTTCTATATGATATTAATAAGGGGATTCAAATTTTTGAAGCATATGGTCTAGCAGCTGTTCCAATATTGTTTTCAAATAATTTAATATCTCTCTATTGGTTTGTGTTGTCAAATTTACATATCAATTATAATCTTTATGATTCTTCCTGAAACTTCTGTTCTATTTCTTGGTCTTGTGTGTCCAGCTCTGCTATAAGATAATTGTAGAATGTTTTATTATCAGGGAAGTCATGACATTTTTATATTTCTTCAAATCATTCTCCTATAGACATTTGATTCATTATTATTGTTATCTTCCTATTGTAAATGACATGTTGTCTACTAATTATTGTTGTTATTCTTACCATAGAAAATGGCTATTGATTTTTGTTAGTTGAACTTGTCTTCAGCATACTTGATCAATTTTCTCATTAAAACCAATTGCTTGCTTATTGATTTCTTGTGTTATCTACATAGCAGATCATATCAACAAATGATGATTTTTATCTCTTCTTTTTCAATCCTTATCTGTCTCATTTCTCCCTTTGATTTTTATATTACTGACAGACATTATAATAAATGCACTAGAACCCAAATTTTAACACAGTCTAAATTATTGAAATAGAATATATTCAAAGAAATTCTTCTGAATCCCACAATTTTTCTGTTGACTCTTTGAATACATTTTTTTAATCTATACAGTAAAAGAAATTTGTACCACAATGTCATCCCAGCAGTAGTATGTTCAAATATCACTTTTGATTCCTACCAGCATCTAAGATAATATTTTTACATGTTATTATTCAATATTAAAAGACATCTAATTTAAAATTGCTTTTTTATTTAAAATGTTTGCCTTCTTTTCAAGTAGCAGGTATAAAATTAATACATTGAATGAGATAGAGCAGAAAATACATTTGCTTTCTGTTTGTTGAAATTTTTTTAACGTATCAAGTGAGAAATCATAAACTGCCTTTTTAACCCAACTTTCATTCTCTAAATACACACATCTTTCAACTCTAACTTTAATTTTTGAAAGTTTATTTTGTGTAAAACACTTTACTAGGTATCTTTAGGCATCCCAAAACTCAGAAATCATTACAGTATCTTTGTTTTTAAGGAAATTCTAACAGGAAAACTTAAGAGATAAGTATAAGTAGTTATAACAGATGCTAGGATTTGCTATAGAAGTCTCATGGATATATGCTATGAAATATCAGAGGAGGTAACTAGTATGAAATTAGGGGGTTTACAATAATTTAATAGACAGTGGAGAGTTTTGATAAGAGAAATGAAGGGATTCCAGTTTTATTTAAGAAATCTTACCCTACAAGTGATATCTGGTCATCAGAATGACTGATCTGAAAACAACAATATGCAGTAGAAGAACCATTGTTGACCTCCTACCACCTTGTATGGTGAAGCTTTGCATCATTTCCAATGTTGTTTTTTATTTTTTTATTACTTGTTACTGTATTTGATTGTTTGATCAGTCTTACATTCTCATGTCTGGTGGACTGAGCAACCTCGTTGAAGATAACAGTAGGTAATGTAGCAACCATTGTTAATTCTCATCACTTTGTTTTGAGGTCATGTATCATTTTTGTTGTTTTAGTGTTGTATTGTTAGTTTTGTTAATATTTAAATTAAAAAATAAAATACATTAAGAAAAGTAAAACTAAATGGCCTAAGATATCAATTGGTTGATCGGATATTTAGGCTAAGAAGCAATGTTGCACTTAACCAGTAAACTAAAAATGCAGACAGAAAAGAGAGGAATGAAAATAAGTAAAATTGTCAGGATTTAGTAAGAAGTCATGAGAAGAACTAAATAGCATGGAGACCAGTAACCAAGCAGAGAAAGGAGGTATAGACTACTCCAAGGGTCAAATGCCATAAAGAGTTGATGTAGGGTGAAGGTCAAAACCAGACTTGAATCTGATGCTTAAGGGGCATCAGTGACCTTCAGAGAAGCAAATCTTTTGTGAGTCAAAGCTGTGAAGCTAGAGACATCCATCAGCCACAAGAAAAGCAAGAAATGACTGACAAACATTCAGTCTGGAACTGCAGTAATGAAAATTCCATTACATATAAAGACAGCATCTGAAGAGAGTTGTGCAAACAGGCTTAAAGAAAGGAAACACTGACATATTTAGAGATAGAGTAAATGGAACCTTCTAAACAGTAAAATTTAGATGCAAAAAAGAATGTGATTAATGGAGAAAAGCCTTTAATATTACAGGACAGTGGTGAATCTATGGCATCAAATTGTTTTTCTTTTAAAACAAAAAATGTTGATGTATGCATTATATTTTCTAAACTAGCACCTCAGTATTCAGGTTTAACTACAGTGTTGGCTTTTCGATAACTAAGTGGGTTTTGCTTGCAGGTTAGACACTCTAAAAGATTCACCATCGCTGTTGTAGGCAGTACTGAAATGAAGGAATAGGTGAAGGATTATTTCATAAAAGAAAAGGAGTCATATTAGTAAGAAAGAAGAGAAACTTTTTATGAATAAAGAAATATTCATAAACAAGCCTAAAAGTATTTTTATTGACTAGAAGAGATCAGGTGAATTATTACCTGCAGAGATGAAGACCGTGTGTGTCCCTCTATCAGCCTATCCTCTCAGATATGGTGGTCTTAGAAGGACCAATGATAAAAGATGCCTTCTTGATTAAAATGATTTTCCCTTTCTATTGGTATTCTTCAGAATTATAATAATACTAATTTTGCTCATATATGAGTCAAGGAATTGTTAGGGAATAATTCAGGTCATCTCCTTATGTAATTCTAGTTATAAATCAAGCCCCAAGGGCTGCATGACAGGCTCTGAAAAAAAAAACTTTTACCAATGACTGATAGAATCCTGTGACTTCCTACATTGTAAATTGCCTCTGATTACAAAATAAACCACCACATCCTGCTGTTTCCTGAGGCCCTTTCTTTTGTGGTAGTTCATCCATCCTTTGTAGTAACCTGTAATCACAGAGGATCAATATTTGACCTTCTATGCTATATCATTTAATGATCTGCCTGGTTGTAAAACCAAAGATAGAAAAAACCATGTGATCTCACTATGCTGTTACACTCCTCCGGTATATACAAAAATACAGCACTGTATAGAAGTGTAGTGGGTAGTTAGGTGATGATTTTAATTCAATTATTAGTCCCATTCTTTGCAAAGTCTGTATGCCTGATAATATGCAGAAAGATATGAATGAAGACCGATGCCTCTCTGGGGCATCTAGGGATGTGGAGTCAACAAACATAATGATGCCCCCACAGGGCCAATAACATGATAGAACTTAGTCAGTATTAAGAAAGGACAAGATGGGACTGGGAAGGTAGCTCAGGATAAAGCATATGCTTAGCATGCATAGGACGCGGAGTGCAATATGTCCACCATCCCCAGAGAAGGACTAGATGATCACCATAAGGAAAAACAAATCTCTGAAAAGAAATGCATCTATTTAAACACTTGCTCAGAAGTCTACCATAAGGTTGGAGACTGGAAACTATTGTCAGACTTTATAATAGGTATGCTTTCATTTGCATAGTTGATCAAAAGTAAAAACCATTTTTATAGAAAATACTTGACTAAAGAAGTTGTATTTACTAGCCTTGTGGTTTGTAGATTTAAAAGTACTCAATAATAAAATTATACCTTCCCATGTCATTTCTCTAGTTGCTGTATGATATTGTGATTTTCATAAGCATGATATTTACATGCTCTCAGATATTTCATAGAGTTCAAAGAAATCTTGTTTCTTACCTGGATACACTTGGGATAACAGAAGAAGGTACCATTCCTTCAACTGCTTTTAAACTTTTCCTTGAATTATAAGTGCTCCTATTTCTGGTCTTCCCTCTGCTTCTTTAATTTCTATTTTCTATGTCAGGCACTGCACTGTGGATATTAAAGGTTGAAATTCAATAAGACAATAGAAAAAGATAGAAGCTATAGAAATTTTGGAAGGGTCATACAAATTGCAATGAGAATTAATTACTCTATGGTGGGCTATTGTGATTTACTTCTTTCTTTATACTTCAGTGTTTACTTACCTCCTCTATACTTCTTTAATGTCCTCTGAAGTATTCACAAAATTATGCATCATTTTTGTAATAGAGAAAATATTCACATTTTGAAAAATTAATTCTGAACTGTATGTGCATAAATCATTTATTTTTCTTCACAGTCTTACAAAAGAAGTTTTGTATACAGTTAGAATCACCTGGAACCTTTTATTCCTACATTTAAGATTTATAAAACATTGCTTCCATTCAGTAATTAATTTAAATACAGGTATGTGTATGCTTACATAAACATATTTCTACATGTCCTCATTCTTAATGAAATTGTAGTCAACAAAAACTAAATTTTGCAGTCTCTTGAGATTTAAGATAAGCTATTTTTCTTACTTAAACCAAACTGAATTTCAAACCATTCCTTTCCACCCACACTAACCTTTATGCAACACAACCATCTAATCTTATTTTGATTTTCTTTTTCTAGAGTGGGAAGTATTGTGATCAGCATTCTGATTTCATAGAAAAAGCTGGCATCCAGCCAGAGCAACATAGCTCTTATTTTACTTTGAACTGCTGGTGATTTTCTAACTGCAAAATTTAATTGAAAAAAATTAGTTATCAAGGTAAACACCTTTTGTTAAAGTACAAGAATACTGAGTTCTTCCCTCTGTACTTTCTAAATTCAAGGGGCCATGATACCTGAAAGCTAGATGTATAATTTAGAAAATTCCTTATGCAGAATCACGTCTCACTTCTTGCAAAATCCACACAATCTATATTTCTTCTTGTGCTATTCAGCCCTTTATGGAGAACTAACTTACAGGGGGTTTTTTGTTATATCTTATGAGAAATGTGTATATCAGTGTTACTGCACACTGAAAAATAACCTAAAGGGTAAAATGTCCTTATAGGATGGATGTTCACCTGCCAGAAAATCTGTATCTTTTAGGGGAAAAAAGAAATGGCTCCAAGGAGTCAGGTTAACAGAGAACAGAGTACATGATGATAAATCAATTATATATTATCCCCTGGAATGTAATGGCCCGGACCTCTGCGCGACTACCTCCCAGGATGATTGTGAAGATGAAAGGAGAATTTGGATGAAAGCATTTGGTAAACTCTAAAGTACTGTACAAATACTATTATTCTTTCTGAATAACTTATATCAGCAGAGTATCTGGTGGAGAGAGAAAAACAGAAGACCAGTTGTCTGAGTAAATAGATCATAATTAGAAATACACTGATTTGGAATTTTTTTTTCCTAAAACGATTTCAAGGAATATGTTACAAATGAAATCATTAAAAGTCATAACAGCATTTTTTCTATTGAGAAATTTTGCAGGGTTTTATTGAGAACTGTTGCAGTTCAGAGGGAAAAATCATGTTAAAATGTGACTAATTTCTGTGTTCTCTTCTTTGTATTATTGGTTTATCTGGTCTACCTCTGAACTTGCTGGGGGTTTTTTGTTTTTGTCTTCCCATTTTAATTTGGTATTTGTTATTCTGAATATATTTTGGATCATTATACAGCATTTACAGTTGAAAAATTTTAATATGGTATTTATGCATCATTTTATTGTAATGAAATATTAACATTATAATAATTGTGGTTAAACTGAAAGTAACATGCAGTTTTCCAGGCACAAGGTTTACAATTGTAAAACTATTCCCAACTTCCACGGACAGCAGCAGAGCTGATTATAGATCATTCAAACAAATGTTCTTTGATTTGCCTATTATAACTATGTCTGTCTCTGATGGGTGATGTGTAGAGGGGGTAAAGCAAGTGATATAATTCCCTGTGTGTTGAAACCTTTTAGCTTGGAACAGCTTTTTAATGGCTTTTTTGCAGTCAGCAAGAAATGTACATTTATTCAACTGAAAGCAACAATGATGATAAGGAAAAATAAATGTTTCCCTCCGTTGTTTCACTACATGATTTTGAAGATGGTTTTGTGAAGTTTCATTTACAGTCTCTAACAAAGCAAATCAAGAGATACATATATTACCTATGTACAGAATACAATAAAAGTAGGAAGAGAAATGAAATGACTACATCAGATGATATAGCGCATACCTTCAGACAGTGTCTATTTTATTCCCAGTCATAAAGAATTGGTTGGCAAATGTTAGGTATTTATTCAACTTGAAAAAAATCTTCCCAGTTCAATTCAATATAATCAGTTACCTAATGATCATAGCCTCTGTAACAAAAGAACTAGCAAGACATTGCAAACATGTTAGTGCAAAGCAGGGAAAAAAACATTACCATGCTCGTCTGCATCACAGCTCTTCTCTAATAAAATGGCTGTAGGAAACTAAACAGAGGTCAGATCTTCACCAGTATTGGGACATGCTGGAATCCAGAGGGCTGCTTGTCAAATTTAGGTAGCTTCTGATTTATATTGATATTGGTTGTCATAGGATTTAGCCTCTTTTCTCAAGTGGGTGTTCTATTAAAGTATTTGAAGTTGAATGGAAGGAGTTCAATTTAAACAGGAGATCAGCAACTAAGTAGTTATTAGGATCAAAATTACTATTGATAAGATATTGTGCATTATTTTCCCTTTAATTTTCAATGGAACATTTTACAATAAACATTAATACTTTTATTTTTAATGAGAAAACTAAGCCTAACAGAACTTTTCATGACTTGCAGAAAAGCAACAAAGTTTGAATTTAAATCAATTCAATTTCAAAGCCTGTGTCCTTTATATTACATTGTCCTCACCCAGAAATGTAGAGAAATACTTAAAGTATGGCTACAACCATAGTATTAATAACAGAGTTATACTTGATTAGGTCATTTGAACAATTTTTATAATGATCCATTAAAAAAAAAGAACTGAATCTCAGGATTGGAAAAGTTAGTGGTTACTTACGTAGGCTATTTCATCTAATCACTTCTTTCCCTCTTGCCAGCAAGACCTTCTTCAGCTCTTCCCTAGATTATATCTAGCATATTCTCATTCATGCAAACATGAAAAATATTTCATAAGAATCTTTGTGAAACACTTTTTCAGCATTGCTCCCTTAAAAAAGTAATCTCCTTGTGATGGTTAATTTCATGTATCAGGCAGGCTGTGCCATGTTATCCAGATATTTGCTCAAGATCTGCTCTGAATATTTCTGACTGTTTCAGGTAATATTAACACTTACATTAGTGGACTTTGTGTAGAACATAGTGCCCTCCATGAGGTAGGTGGGCTTTGACCAGTTGCAGTCCTTAGTAAACACAGAATGAGCTTCCAGTCCTCCTACATGAAGCAATACTGCTAGCAGATTTAAATGACAATCAAAAATCTCCTTTGAATCTCCATCTCAGATTCAGATTTTGGAGTTCCTAAACTTATACAGTTGTATAAGTGGATTATTTAAGTCTTTCTGTGTGTGTGCTGGGGGGGGTCTGTGTGGGTCTGTGTGCATGTATATGAACACATATGCCTGCACAGGTACATAACCTGTTGATATATTTCTCTGAACCCTCCCTATTTCCTATTTCATGAACCTAAACTATGCCCTTGGGTTTTAGAACTCTTTGTAGAAAGAATATATCAATTTAAATTCATTTCCTGTTTTAATTTCTCATACATTTCTCCCAAGTCAAAATTTATTCATTTACTATTTCCCCAATATTTGCCTATTGAAAGTCAATAAAATACTAAAAATGTTCAACAAGCTTGTATCTTTTTTTTGTGGGGGGGGGTTTATTTCCTTATCTGAGTATCACCTTTTCCTACCCCAAGTAAATCAGATTTGAAGTAACTTTATCTAAAAATAGTAAACAATGAAATTATCTGTATTTTTCAGTTTTGCTGGTGGTGCTTTAAATTTCCATCTTTTTTATGGAATTAGTGTTTATGTTATTCACCATAATTTCCCTACTCAAAATCTCATCCACCATTGCCAACTTATTCTTCACTGGTGTAATACTGAGCCCATTCAGATAGTGTACTGTTTGTTACAAAACAATACCATACCTTATGAACATGAGACAGTCCTGAGGGTGGGAAAGTCCAAGATCAAGGCAGATTCAGTGTGTGGTGAGGGTCCACTTGCAGGTTCAAGGAATCCTCTTGCTGTACCCATACACAGTAGAGGAGGCAAGGGGTCACATTATGGAAAATTTTACAAGGACACTGTCTTGGTTACTTTACTTTCATTGCTGAGACAAAATCCCTGATGCCCAAAATTAAGGAAGGAAATGTTTACTTAGCTCACAGTTTGTGCAGGTTTCAGTCCATACTTGGTTGGATCCAAGGCAGAGCAACACATGGCAGAGGGCAAACGTTCTGGGCGGCAGAAGACAGCAAAAGCAACAAGTGCAAAAGGGAGGAATGTCAGAGAAAGCAAGCCTCTTTCTGTCCCTTATATTGTAGGCAGGCTACCCCCACCCAGGGAGCATGTAGCACTCACATCATCTCAAAGCCCTCCTCTTGCGCTCAGGATGAATACAAAGTAAGCACCCTGGCTTCCTGCTCAGTCACATAGTTAAAATTCTAAACTTCTCAAATTGACACAATGAACCCCAAGATGCAGAACCCCTGAGTCATTTAGCCAAACCTCTAGATTGCCAAGTTGACACAACGTATCAACCATAACAGACACTAATCACATTCATAAGAGTTATGCCCTCATGACCTAAATATCTTCCAAAAGCATGCCTAGTACCATATCTCAAGTGTTAGGATTTGAGTATATAAATAGGGAGGGTAACATTCAGACCATAGCATTTCATCCCTGATCCCTCAAAATTAATATATTGTTCACAGATTGCATTTATTCCATTCCAGAAGCCCTCAAAGTCTTAACTGATACTGGTATTGGATTCTCAGAAGATGGCAAAGCAGTATGCAACAGGAAATCAACCACTCCAAGATTTGGAATCCAGACACTGGAAAACAACTTGGGGAGGAAAGGACTGAGGGAGCTGGATCTCCAGGACCCAAGAAGGATCTGAAGGGAAAATTAGAGCCCACAGAGAAAGTGAAGAGTCAGACTAACATGCAGAAAAAGGAGGGGACAAATGGCACTTTCTTCTTAGCTCCTGGCTTGCAGCATTAAAGGGTAGGGTTGAATCTACACAGACACACTAAGGGCAGTTGACTCTAGAGGTTCCCCACCATTGGAACAAAGCAGTAGATGTTGTGTGCTACAATAGCTTGTGAGTGAATCCAGGTCCTCTGGAGAGGGTGCTTGGTCAGATACAATTTTAGAGAGGGGTCAGCTGAAGCTAGAACTTGGAGCAGCTGTGGATTGGCTTCATCTCAGAGATCCCAGTGTTGAAATCCCACAGTGACTGGGTGAAGGAAGACTTCAGAGGGCATTCAGGGTAAGGCAGCTGTGCTCAGGCCAGCAAGAGATACCCAAAATACTTTAGGCTGAACAACTAGGGTCTCAACCCTGTAACTAGAGGCCAAAATCAGCCTGAACTTCTGTGGAGTTGAAAGCACCAGAATCAGCGCCCCATATTAATCCTAGTAAAGGATTTCTGGAATCAACCTAAATTGATCTGAGCTCTGCTTCCTTTGTTTAGCAGTGACTGCAGAGTACTGCTTTGAATTGGAAACTGACACAAAACTATGGACTCCAGAAGACAACCACAGGCTTGAAATCACAGGGAAGTCTTTGTTGTTGTTTTTCCTTTTTACTTTTCTTGAGTGTTGTTATTGTTCATGAGTGTGAATATTGTTTTTGTTTTTTTGCTTTATCTTGTTCTTGTTTTTTGTTTTTACCTCTTGTCTTCTCATCAGTTTCCCAAAGTTTTAGTAATTTTCCTTTGTCCCTCATCCTTGCTTCTAATCTTTTTCTCTTCTTTCATTTCTCTATTATTTCCTTATATCCCTTTTAAATTTTTCTCCCTGAGGGTAAAACCACTCTACTTAGTGAATATGTACAGTGGATATATTTTTCCAATTTGTTTGAGAATTTCATTAAACAATGACATACTTGTATCTATGGTTAAATGTGGAAAATTAGCAGTTATCAGAGTTTGTCATTTTCTGTACTGTGCTTCAAACTATTGTTATTACTGATTATACTACTTTAGCCACAGTGACATAGTTGTAATCAATTGTTCCTCCATGTATGTCAATACCAAGATTGTCTGGGGATCATAAACATTACCATAGTCCAGTATCAAATAACTGGGTACTAGGGCAAACAGGGAGCAACCTCTCATCCCAAAGAAATTTAAGAGGCAGGAACTGGAGACATACTAGAAAACTAAAAGCCAGCTATGCCTAGAAAAGTAGTCACTTCTTAAAGAAGACTCCATATTAGCAACAAAGTTACTTAACATAAGCAGTTTATAAGCATCAGTACAGAAAATAAATTTAAAACTGGGAAATGAGAAAACATGAAAGCAAGACACAACTCCAGAACTCCAGCTCACCCAAGGAAAATCTAAGGGACACTGAGATGGAAGAAATCAGAAGCCACCAAGCTGAACTTTTTGAAATGGTATCAGTGGAAGTAACAAAGTGGATGAATGAGTCTCTAGAAAAATATAAATCAGAAATAATCACACAGATAGCTAAAGAAATGATAACCATAATGAAGGAAATGGTTAGAATCTAGTGTAGATACAGATAAAGAAAAATAAAGAAAGTACTGGGAAAGTGATAGAAACCATGAATGCCTGATATAGAAGAGAACTGAATTCCATAAAATATATTCAAACAGATATCCCGGAGGTTAAAAAATTCTATCAAAAGTATATGCAGCAGAGTTAAACAAGATGAAGATAGAATATGAGATTTAGAAGAAAGGTTTATGATTAGTGATCATCAAATGAAAGATGTCCTAAAAATAACAAAGGACCTTGAAAAATCAGTCCAACAGATGCTAGATGATGCAAAGAGGAATAACATAAGGTTAATTGGAATCAATGAAAAAATCAGAACATAGCACACGGTACATTTAAAAACCTGTTCACAGAAGTAGTATCAAAAACTTTCCAATCATGGAAAAACAATTCAATATACAGATAACTGAGGCATATACAACTCTAGTTAACCATGACCAGATAAATCATGATCAGAAAAAAAGTACACTAAAGCATGCAATAATCAAGGTTCCAGAAATTTAACACCAAACAGCATATTAAACCCTATTAGAAAAAAGAAACAAATAATCTACAAAGAAAAACCCATCAGAATTACAGCAGATTTCTCAATCCAAACCTTTACACGAAGAAGAGCTTGAAATGAAGTATGTAGAGCCCTAAAAGTGAACAACTTCCACACCAGATTGATATACTACGCAAAACTATCTTTCAAAATTGATGGACAAATAAGATATTTCCATGAAAAAAACCTGGAAAAATATCACAACCACAAAACCAGCAGTCCAAAAAGTTTGGAAGGATATTCTAGAAAAAGACAATGAAGACAATAATTCCATGAGTTCCAATAGAATGAACCTACCAGGCAAGGAAAAGAATTAAATAGAAGAGAGAGAAAGGGAATCAACAACAGGAAATACTATAACAAGAATAAGTCAATATGTATCAGTTATAACCATTAATTTAGACAAGATTAGATGCATTCAGGATAGTATGGCTGTAGACATAACCATCAATTTAAATGGTCTCAATTCACCAATCAGTCAAAAGAAACACTGGAAGAATAGATCAAGAAATAAGAGCCAACAGTAAGTTCCATACAAGAAACATATTTAACTCAAAAAGAAATTCATGCACTGAAAGTTAAAGGATGGAAAACAATACTCCATATGGCAGGAACTCGGAAAAAAGTAAAGGGTAGCTATTCAATTTGCAGACAAAGTGGATTTCAAGCCAAGGCTGATTAGAAGAGACAAAGAAGGTCACTATATACTTGTTAGTGGAACAATCCAAGAGGCAGAAATAAGAGTATGAAGTATATATGCAATAAATATCTGCACATATAACAGTATAAAGCAAACATTAATGGAGGTGAACAATCAAATAAACACTAATGTGATGGATGGGACTAAGCACTAATGGGGGACACCAATATTCCACAGTCACAAATAGATAGATCTACTAGACAAAAAAATCAGCAATGTCAAAGAATTTAAACAAATAGAATTACTAGATATTTACAGAGTGTTCCATCCCATAACAAGAATATACACATTTTTTCCAGCAGCATACAGGACTTTCTCCATAGTAGACCACATACTAGCTCATCGAACATGCTTAAGTAAATGCAAAGGAACTGATATTATCCTATGCATATTATCAGATTGTAGTACAATGAAATTGAAAATCAATGGCAGAAGATACCACAAGAACTGCACACACAGATGGAATTTAAGCCTCCTGAACCACCAATGGGTCACAGACAAAATTATAGAAGAAATTAGACAGTTTCTACAATTAAACAGTAATGCCAATACAACATACCAGAACTTATAGGACACAATGAAAACAGTGATATGAGGGAAATGTATAGCTGTGAACTCCCACATTAGAAAAAAAAAAGAGAGGGCTAGGGATTTAGCTCAGTGGCATAAGTGCTTGCCTGGAAAGCACAAGGTCCTGAGTTCAATTCCTAGCACTCCCCCCAAAAAAGAGTGAGCTCAGTTACATAACCTAATGGTGAATGTCAAGCTTCTAGCAAAAGAAGAGCAAGTTGTACCTAATATGTGCATGCAGGAGGAAATTATTAAGATTAGAGAAGGTATTAATACAAGTGAGACTAATAAAACAATGTCAAGAATCAATGAATTGCAGTGTTGGTTGTTTGAAAGATTAAATAAAATAGACAAGTGCTTAGCCAACTGTTATGGCTTGTGTTTATATGTTTTCCAAATCCTTATGTGGACATAAGTGGGTCTTTATCAGAAGTGGCTAGATCTAGAATGTGTGACATTGGAATTGATTCATGGTGCAATGCTAGGCTTAGGGGCCCTAAGACTAACGGTATGGGTGTTACCCACCCTAAGTAGCCTAGATACAATAAAAAGAGCGAAACGACACTGTTAAAGTCCCTTGTTATCTTTACTGTTTTTGCCTACAATGAACTGTTTTTCCTCTGCAATGCCACTCTGCCATGTGCCATTCTGTCTCTGAGTCAGCCAACAATGGACAGAAACCTTTATGAACTGTGATTTACATAAACATTTCCCCTTTAACTTTGGGTCTCAGGTATTTTGTCTCAGCCAAGAAAAAAGTTAACAAAGAAACTAACTGTATCAAAGAAGGAAAGAAAATACTCAAAGTCACGTAATTAAGAATGAAAATGGCAAAACCACAATGGAACCTGCAGAAATCCAAGTCATCATTATCTACTTTCAGAAATTGTATGCTAATAAGTTAGAAAACTCAGAAAAATTGAACAGATTTTTACATACATATGAATTACCACAGCTGAATCAAGAAGATATAAAAATTCTAAATAAGCCACTGTCAATGAAATTGAAAATGTAATTTAAAAACCACCAACAAACAAAACTGAGGTCCTGACAGACTTACTGCTGAATTGTACAAGAAATTTAGAGATATAATGGCACTACTCCTCAAACTATTTAATAAAATTGGAAGGAAAACAATACTCCTAACCTCATGCCTGGAATCAAGCATTAACCTGACACCAAAACCAGAGAAGGGTCCAACTCTAAGAGAAAACTACACGCCAGTATGCTTAATGAACACGGATGCAAAACTCCTCAAGATTATATACCATGACTACGTAGGAATTACTCCAGGGATTCAGGAATGTTCAACAAATGCAAATCAATAAAAGTAATACACCACATTAACAGAACTAAGGATGAAAATCACATGATCATCTCAATAGGCATGGAAAAAGCATTTGACAAAGTCCAACATCCATTTTTTTTTCCTGGTACTGGGAATTAAACTCACAACCTCATGCTTGCCAGGCAGGCACTGTGCCACTGAGCTAAATCCCCAGCCTCTCCAACATCCATTTTGATTTTTAAAAGTCCTACAGAAAATAGGAATAGAAGGTCTTTATCTTAATCTGATAAAAGCCATCTGTGACAAACCCATAGCCAACATCAGACTAAATGGTCAAAAAACTGAAAGTTTTCATTCTTAAATCAGGAACAAGACAAGGATGTCCACTATCACCACCCCACTGAATATATTTCTAGAATCATTAGCCAGAGCAATTAAACAAGAGAAAGAAATAAAAGGAATATGGATAGGAAAAGATGAAGTTAAATTATCATTATTTTCTGATGACATGATACTCTACATAGAAGACCCTAAAAACTCCACCAAAAGACTCCTAGAAATAGTCACCAAATTTGTCAGCATAGCAGGGTACAAAGTAAATATTCAAAACAACCAATAGCATTCTTGTACATGACCAATAAACTCACGGAGAGAGAAAATAGGGAAACAACACCTTCACAATTGTATCAAGGAAATGAAACATGTAAGAATCAGTCTAACAAAGGAAATGAAAGATGTGTACATTGAAAACTTGCATAATCTGAAAAGGAAGATTTAAGAGCATATCAAAAATGGAAAGATATGCCCTGTTTTTGGAGAGGTGAAACCAATGCAGTGAAAATGGCCATATTTTCAAAATTGCTATTCAGATTTAATGTAATTCTAATCAAAATATCAATAGCATACATCACAGAACTAGAGAAAACAATACTAAAATTGAGATGGAACCATAAGAAACCGAGAATAGCAAAAGAAATTCTTGACCATAAGGGCAAGGCAGGAGACATCACAATTTTCAATTTGAAGTCATACAAAGGTACTGCAATAAAAACAGCAAGGTACTGTCAAAAAAAAAAAAAAAAAAAAAAAAAAAAAAAAAAACCAGGCCAAGGATCAACTGAACAGAGTAAAAGATACAGAAACAACTCGAAGCACACTCAGCTACATCTTTGCCAAAGGTACCAAACACATTCACTCGAAGAGAGATCCTTCAGTAAATGGTGCTGGAAAAACCTGCCTTTCCACATGTGGAAAATTGAACCTAGAGCCATATCTCTCACGATACACTAAACTAAAATTGAAATGCATCAAAATCTACAAAAAACAAAGCAGCTGCTCTGTTAGAATATCGAATATGTAAAGCCCTAGAAAATATGGGGGTAGAAAAAGACTTTATGGGCAAAACCCAAATTCTCAGGAAATACTACACAAAATAAACAACTGGGATCACATGAAATAAAAAGCTTTTGCACAACAAAAGAAACCACTCACAGAGTAAAGAGACAACCATAGAATGGGAAAATTTTTTTAAAGATATTCTTCAGACAAAGGACTAATATAAAGAATATACAGAGTCAGAAACATCAGACCCTCCAAGGTATAACCCCAAAAGGGTTAAAAGCACCACACCACAGTGATTTTTGGTCACAGAAACAAAATTTAAAATAGCTAAATCTTGAAAACAGCCTACATGCCCTTCAACAGATGAGTGAATGAAGAAAATGTGATATTTAAATACAATGGAGTACTATTTTGACATAAAGAAGGATAAAGTTAATATTTTGTAGGAAATGGATGCATTTTGAGATCATAATATTAAGACACACAAGTTTAAATATTGCATTGTTTCTCTTGTGTGGGGAATGCAAAGGGTGAGTAAGGAGCATAGTAAAGGATAGATATTAGGAAGTTGAAAGATGTTCAAATGGGAAGGGAAACCAAAGAGTATGGAGGGGGAAGGGAATAAATGGGTAAAAAGTTTAAGGAAAAAAATAGAAATAAATCTTTTTAATTTGGAGAGGAAAAGAGTTGAAGGGACTAATGGGAAATGGGGAAAAAATAATTAAGATATTAGGTACAGGTACAAATTCCTTATGATGAATGGCATCAATATGTATAACAAATATGTACTAATTTTTTTAAAAGGTATAAAAATATTGTAGACAATAAAACTAGTTCCAGTATCACCTCAAAAGTCTAAAGTCCTAAGTTTCATCCAAATATGATCTAAATCAGATATAGGTGAGATTTTAGTTATGATTCATCCTGAAGAAAATTCCCTTTCACTAAGGGTCTATAAAATCAAACAAGCTATGTGGTTTTCAACTTAAATGGTGGAGCAGGGACAAAAGACATATTCTGATTGCAACAGGGAGAAATATGAATGTGGCAGTTCCTGAGAAAGTCCAAATCCCAAGAGCTAAGGTTAAATCTTAAATCTCAAAAATACTGTAATCCTCTTTGACTTGATGTTCTGACCTCAGACCACCAGGGCTCTGGTCCTGCCTTTCTGACACATTGTACTGAGAGATCCAACTTTTCACACACACAGAGTGTGTGGTCTTACTTATGGACCCCCTGCAGTGGTACCCTTCTCCACCCACGCCCAACACTTTGGAAAGTTAGACCGCTGTAGTACAGAATTTTTGTGCCTACTCACACACCTACAATTACCCTGGGTTGAAATAACATGTCACTGGCTCTACAGGTCTGGATTTACAAGGACAGCCCCACTTTTATTCCTTCCATAATCACTGCCCTCATGGGAACACTTTACATTTGTTCTGTCTGTGCACACTGGGGCTTTGTACTGTCTATAAGAAGTGGTAGCTCTGATAATTTCTTCATTGACTTTGGGACCATTGTTCCATTTTCTTGGACCATAGTTCCTGGATCCTTTTTGTATGACTGCCTAATTTTCTTATCAGAGAGTTGTTTGGTCACATCCTTAGAGTTCTCTTCCTTTACAATATGGAGAGGTCTGAGAATTTCCCAAAGCTTTACATTCTACTTCCCTTTTGATTAAAACTTCCACCTTTAAGTCATTTCTTCATCAGAGGCTTTTCTGTCAACAGTCAAGAGAAGCCAACCTACACCTTAAATGTGGTGCTCAGAAATTACCTCAGCCAAACACTAATTTCATTTCTTCCAAGTCCTATCTTCTGCAAAACATTCAAATGGAAATGCAATTCAGTCAAGTTCTTTCCAGTTTGTGACAGAGTCGCCATTATTCCACTGACCAATAGCATATTTCTCATTTCTGCTTGAGGCCTCATCACAAAAACTATTACAGTTCACATTTCTACACACATTCTATATGTCACCATTTAGGTGCATCTAAGAAGATAGGGGCTGTCTCTACAATTCTTCTCCTCAGCTGTCATGACAATTGCACTTTATGGTTTATTAATTGCAATTTAAGGTTTCTTAAGTGCACACTTCAATACTTTGCTAACCTCTACTCGTCTCTCAGTTCCAAAACTGCTTCCACATCTTCACATATTTATTACAACACCTTCACTTTCACTTACCTTTGTAAAGGTCAATTTATGATATGATAGCAAAATATGGACTGGGTAACATAAACAACAGAAAATTATTATCACAATTCTAGAACCACAAGATAATGAAATGTTTGTTTTTTTTACAACACTGAACTGTACATTAGTTCATTATGTAGTAATACATAATGAAAATATAGATGGAATTATTAAATCTATTTCACATATGAGGCAACTGATGCTCAAGTTAATTAATTTTTCCAAGGACACAAAGCAAATAAGTAGTACCTAGATGGTCAAACTCAAGGATATTCTTGCCTTAGTTGTCCCTAGTAAGCAGATATCCTATGCTGTCTTCTCAAAATGAAATCTTTGCAGAGTTTACTGTTTTACATCTCTGAGTCTATGATGGTGAGGGGATCTGACCAATTCAGAAGATGTCTACAAGCCATCTTTTCTACCATCCTAGCACAAAGTACTTGGCTTCTTGTTAATGGCACTAATCTGTTCAGCAACTGTACTCTCATTGACCCCAAATTTGCAGGCATTTCCTTTCTGTCTAACCTGCAAAACTGTCACATATTTGACTCCGTGTTTTGCCCTTGATTCTCACTGTAGATTTGGCTAAATTCAGCTATCCATATCCATTCCACTGTCTGAACACTGTATGTCCTTAAAATTTCCTCTGGCAAATTAATAAGTCTGCAACATTTAAATTCAGCCTCTCATGAGCTCTTAGGGCATTAACAAAAAAGTAGACAATTATTTGCTAGAATGAAGCATATAGAGAGTGCAGTCCAGTTCCCAATACAAGTCTTGTCTCCAACTGAAATCTCACCAATTTGTGCTTTACTGCTCATACTTGTATCAGCATTCTGGTCTTCTGGGTTCCCACCACAATAACATTATCAGACTCTACCTTCAGCAATTTAGGATTTTTCTAACACACATCTCCAAACTTTTCCAAACTACTCAAGTTCCACAAAGTGTTCTAAAGGCTTCTAAAGCCTTACAACAAGTTCCAAAGGCTTCTAAAACACATAAATACTTATAGTTATATCACTAGCTCCACTCCTGGTACCAATTTCTATATTAATCAGTTTTCAGTTGCTGGGACAAAATATTGTCATCACTGAAACAAAATACCCAACTCCCATAACTTAAAGGACAAGAGGTTTATTTTGGTTTACAGTTTCAGAAGATTCAGTCTGTGTATCATTGGCCTCTCTAAGGAAGAAACACCATGGAAGAAGGACAGGATGGAGGAAATCTGCTCAACCCATGGCAGCCAGAAAATACAGACAAAAAGGAGAGCGTGGTACAAACACTCTTCTATGTCATGTCCCTGGCTACCCACCTCTTTCAACCAGGCCCTACCTCCTAAAAATACATTCAGCTGTGAATTTACCAATAGATTAATCCACTGGTGAATATAGCATCCCCATGATTTAATCACCTTTTCATACTCTCCTCTCTACATTCATGAAATGAAGGGCTATATTTTAGACCTTAATCATAATATGTTTTAATCCATCTTGAGTTACTTTAATAGAATGTCAAAGATCAGGTAATTCATAAATAATATGAATTTATCTTACAGAGTTCTAGAGGCTGGGAAGTTTCCAAATCAGATGTGGGAGTTCTTGCATCCTCATATGATGGAAGGTGGAAAGGAAAAAGAGACATGAACCGTGTGTATCATGGCTGAGGAGCAGGAGAGGAAAAAAATGTACTCTTGCAAGCTCTTTTATACGTGGCATAAACCCCCTGGAGAGGGCAGAGCCATCATGACCTAACCCTCACCTCTCAACACTGTTGCTTGAGGTGCTGAATTCCAATACACATTTTGAGGAGCATATTACAATCAATGCACTCTCTATATGCTATCTTTTCTGTATGAAACACATGAAAATTTCCCCAACCTGACAGATTAATCCCACAAAATTCACCCCGTTTAAACACAGAACATTTTAAGATTAAGTGAACTACCTTTAAAGCCAGTGCTCAGAGAAATAATTGGAGATGAACATTTTAAAAAGGTAGTAATTGTCTTAACTAAAGACTTATAATTGAAATGTCTGATGAGCTAGTCAGAAGGGAATTGGACTAATCCAAATGAGATGAATTTTTTAAAGGGATAAGTGGTAAGTTCTAGTCATGTCTGAGGCAATAAGAAAACAATGAGAAAATATACTGAGTATGTTTTTTAAATGGTGATTTAAATTAAACAGCAACTTGTTATTAATGAACAATATCCACAGGCTTCTCATAGGCTAGATCTACATTTTTATTGTTTAATTTCAAATCTATTCACATGATATAGCATTAAATTTGCATACAAGATAAAATTTCGTGGTTTTGAGGGAAATTTTAAATAAAAACCACAAGCAGTGCTTTTTCCATGGTCGACAGCTAGTGAAATATTGTGGAATATTTGTGGAATGACTGGATGAATAGTATAAGTTTTAAATATTATAGATTGGAATAAAACCATACTTGATATATTTTGTTTCTCAGTGCTTTCTTAGTGCTTCAGACCTTACTAGAATTTACCACTTATCCCTTTTTTCCTGAAAAATTCAAAGAAAAAGAAAAGTGTTATTTAAGTACATGGAGCAGTGCCTGTGAGAATTATATCTGTAAAATTAATCAGTGCAGAAAGCACACTTGGGAGGGTAGCACTAAAAAATGCAGAAATTACTTACTTCTCTATTCTCTTCAGAAATGCTGGATCTACGTGTGGTCCAATCTCATGCCTCACCCTCAGTATTCTCTCTGCCTGGAATTCACTTCCTCTGGTGGTCTGTATGGGTCACTCCCTCAGAGACACAGCTTTCTTTGCAAACATCTCCTCAGAAAGGCTTCTACAGCAAGCTAAACTTTTGATCACATAGTCCCTTACTTTGCTTATTTTTCTCATCAAATCTCATCAATTTTTCACTCTATTCTATATACACTTGTTTGTTTGTTTCCCTGTTTCTTATGGATCTCCATTATTAGAATTAAATCCCATAAATGCATGGGTGTGGTTATTCTTGCTCACTGCTATATGGCCTAATGAATAGAACAGTTCCTTGTACAAGAACACACTTTGGTATTCATTAAAAGGCTAAATGTACTCATAGTGCCCAGACAGGAACATCACCAATTTGAACGAGCCCACTTGCCATCTTAGAGAAATGTAGGTTTCATTTTATTTAGGTCAGAGAGGACAGGTCAGCAGGTCATGAACCATCCCCCAAGTATACGCCCATAGGTTTCAGAGGACACATCAGTAAACCATAAAGCCACCATCTCTCTGACCCATCCACTCAAAAGTGCCAAAAGCACTATTTAAAAAATGCTTCTTAGCTTGTAAGAGACATCTTCTCTGTTCTGTTTGCACAGGGAGGTCCTTCTCAGTTTTAGCAATAAACCTGCTTACACTGTTAAATTTGTGTCCCTTTTGTCCTGCTCCTCTGCTACCCAGGTTTCCCAGAAAATAAGACCTAGCTGGAAATAAGACCTGCCTTACAGAGTAGCCCTTGGAAAAGAGAATAGTGATAGTAGGTAAGGGATAGTAGGCTGACTGGGTCTGGATTTTTGATCTCTAGCTTTCAAGGCTTATTATTTCCAGGCCAGGTCTTATTTTGCAGGAAAGTGAGTACATCAGGAAGGAACTAGAGAAGACAGGGAAAAGAGGTGAATTGGTATTTCTGAAAAAAATTAGAAATTGATCCATATTTACAGAATCTTCCTTGTTTGGCGAAAAATTAATACCGTGAAATAATCAAAATTAATATAAAGAATTCATGTTCGTCTAATAAAATGGTCCTTTCCTGGCATTCCCTTAACGCAAGAATTTAATTTTCCCTGTAGGAATTTTCATTCAGTGCCCTTTCCCTCATTTGCAGAACAATCAAGTGCCAATCACAGAATGTTTAGCATAATAAACTAGATCAATACAAAATAAATGTAAACATCAATACAGTGTTAGACGTAAAATACAGTTAAAACATAAAAGAATGGAAATGGCTTAATATTAGCATTAAAATTAAGTGAAAGCTGCTAAACTGAGCTGTTAAATTGGGCCATTCAGGAGATAAAGTACCACTCAAGCTATATTCTAACCCACAACAATTTGTTAATATAAGCACATTGGTTACACACTAATTCTTTATAACGTAAAATGAGCACAGCCTTATTCTCTTCACTTTAGACTAGCTTGAAGGACAACAGGGTAAAGAGAAAAGCAATTTTGCTGTGTGAACCCTTAGTTGAGACTTAATATTACAAACTCCAATGCTTTTGTTTTTGTTGTTTTATAAATGCAAGTGGATCTTTTTGCAGAAGAGGAAAACACATTTAGGGTCAAGGAGTTCCTCCTTTGTTATAACTGTGGCTTTGACCTTGGCACTGTGGCCATAAATAGAAATATGTATGTCATCTAATCTACTCTTTGAATATTCCTGGTGATTGTATCTAAGTGACCTTTTCTCCACAAATTATTCCAAAATCTAATGAACCGTACATTTAGAAACATTTTCGTAATATCTAACCTAATGGTCTAGTTTCAGGCTGTTACACTTCGTTATACTACTCTTAACAACTTTAAGGAATTTCTATTCCTGATGGGTATTATCACCTCCAAAGCATCTATGTTCTATCATGCCCATTTGCATAGTTTATTCTCTACACAGAATTGGGCAAATGTTCCCTTAACCTCACTGAAAAGACCATGCCCTGCAAATCCCCTATCATCTTTATTATTATGGGTTGGAATCTAAACGTTTTAAATAACTAAAATAGCTTTGCATTTTGAAATGCCCACACAATGACAGTGTTTTCTTTTCAGTTTACGCAAAGCTACATTATAAGTCTGTCCATCTTAAAGGAAATGAATTCACCAGTGTGGTGTTATTAATAGTAGGCTCCAAGATGACCTTAGCATTTCCTCAATTTGACTAAACTTTAGACAAATTTCTTCCATATGGTAGGTCCCACCACCTTTTTCTCTTAGAACATTGACTTTGGAAAACTTCAAGTTGTAACTTCTTTCTCTATCTCTTTAAATCATAAATTTTTTCAAAGCAAGAATGTCTTTCACAAATATCTGGGAGCCAGCCCCTGCAAGTGTAATCAAGAAAGATATCACCTCTCTTTTCCTATGGGCTCATAGGAGACTATCTTCGATAAGTGCCTATTGGCAAACATATGGCATAATCCCACTGACTAAAATCCTCTCAACATCTTTCTGCACTTTTTCAAAGACTCCAGTGTTCAAAAATTCCCACCTTCTGTTTCAATGTAGCTAAATTCAATTGCTCTCCTCTATTGCAAGAGTCTTAAATAAAGTATCCTTTGCTTTGACTGTTAATCATGACTGCTATGTCATTTTTGAATGGATTAAGCACAGTAGTGAACCATAGTTCTGGGCATGTCTGTAGGTGCTTACCATGTAGGTCAGCAAACAGAGAGAGGAAGACCCACCTTGGATGTGGGTGGCATCCATGAACAGGCTTGTACCCTAGATAAGATAAAAAAGGGAAAAAGAAGGAAGTGTGCCCCTCTCTGAACAGCTCCATTTTTTGCCGTTGCTTTGGACATGGTCTCCAGTTTGCTCAGCCTTCCAGCACAGATTTGCCCTGGTGACTCTGCAGTGTGCTTCCAGGCTTTTGACCAAGGACTGATGTATTCTTGATCCCTCTTGTTTTGCAGCTTCCATCTCCTTGGGCTGAACAGTTGATGACTCTTCCCGCTCTTCAGAACAGAGATAGCCACTGACCACAATGATTATAGACTCTGCCTCTGATTCCACAGATGGCCACTGTAGGCTCTCCTGCCTATAATTCTGGAAGTTTACCTAATAAGGTCCCTAGCATAATAATACATATATTTTTTATGATTCTCCTCTACAGACCCTTAATGAATATACTTGCCTATTTAACTGGAATAGTACAATTTATCTCTCACATAGATAATGATACAAGCATCTTCAACCAGTATAAAATACTGAATGATCTGGGCATAAGTATTATAGACAGCTAAGTTAGGGAGAAGTTAATATGCAGTCAGAGAAGGATTTGGCCTCCAAGGAAGTCATATGCAAGTCTCCCTAGAGATAAAAAGCAACTAGAGATTCAACTGTAATAAGTACCACCTAGTTCATAAGTCCAGATACACATGAGATCCATAGGACCAGACCATCTAGATCCATATTCTCCCAAAATACCTTTATTTTTTCCATATACTCTTGCTATGTGACTTGTTTCCCTATTGGATCAATATTAACTAGGCAACTGGCCTTATAGCCCTGTAAGTTGATCATAATTTGACCCACATTCTGATTTTGTTGTATAAACTGCCCTTGACAAGGAGCACTGGTGGCCATCCACTTGGAATCTCTTTTGGAAATTAAGGAACTACTCTTTTTCTCTTTATTTCTAATAAAACTCATCTAACATCTTTCTTTCTTTGCAGCTTCACTCCTCAATATTTTGAGACCATAAACTCTGCAGATGCAACATCAGATAAGTCAGAAGTTATACTTTTCGATATCAAAAGTTAGACAAGAGAAATTTTCAGTACAAGTGATATTCTGTATAAACAGATATGTCAACTTTGGGAGACTATTGAGTACTTATATTTGTGAACTTTTATTCAAATATGTTAAGCTTGATTCAATACATTTACTTAAAAATATAGTTGGAATTCTAGCTTTGCCATTTACCATGTTAAGATATTAGGGCTGGTTACTTAAGTTCTCCAAACCCCAGCTCATTTATAGGTTAAATGAAAGGCATAATATCTACCTCACTGGGTAGCTTGATGTTCAAGTCAGTCAAACATTAAAAAGTGACTGGTTGAATATCCAGTCTCTAGTAGTCATGAAATGTTAGGTGTCACTATTATCCATTGTTAGTTTTGAACAGTCTTTTGTAGAAACTGTTGAAAAATCACTGAAATAAAAATCAAGTCCCTTACTTCAGTAGACCTACAATGAGTCAAGGTATTCATTTTACCTTTCTCTGCAGTTTTTAGACTGTCAACTAATTGTGACTTTAATCTATTTGTCTATGAATAGCAAGAATCCTACATAGCTTCTAAGAAAAAATGTCTAAATATACTTTAGTTTTTTAATTCTGTAATAATCTAATTTTAAATGAATTTTAAAAATTACTCATGAATTTTCTAGATTATATAGTTTGGTTTATTGATCACTTTTTAATTAATAAACATGTAAAAGTATATATTAGGACTCCTCTAGAAGATAAGAATATTTAAAAGACAAAATTCTTACCTTTTGGGGTTGGCTTACTTGATACTGGTAAATATAGCAAGGGCAAAACTGAAAAATCACTACTGATTTCACTTTTACATTAAATAAAGGAAATAGGGTAATAGAATGGATGAGAAGGTACTAAGACAAAACTTTTCTCAAAAGAAGTAGAATTAGTGCAGAGACTTGCATAATAAAAAAGAAGACTAAGATTTAAATCACACATTACAAAAGCCTCATATATATCTATGGTAAAGGGGTTCCACTTAGAGGCATCTTAAAATCCCTGAAGAAAAGAAAATCTTGACTAGTTACTGAAGTATAAGGGAGCGAGGAAGACATTACCTAGAAATGAGGTCTGAAGCAGACACGGACCACATGAGGGAGCCATGGACATAAGTTATTGGGTTACAAGCAAAGGAGGCTATAATATTATTTAATTTTTTACAGATCCTTACCACCATTGTTACGTGGAGATCACCTAAGAGTAGAGATCACCCAAGAATAAATACAGACAATCCAGTAAGAAGACTGTTAATCTCCTTTCCATTTTTATAAGTATATGTTTATCATGTAAAATAAATATATTCACCATGAAATATCAGTACATGCACATAACATAGCTCAATCCTTCTTACTTCCGTTCTCTGTTTTGAGGTGCTGAAGTCTACTTCTAGAGGAAGTTTCTAGGTTCTTCCTCTCCCAAACAAAGAATTGATAAAGACATGTATAAACAGTAGCAAAGTTTTTTTTTATTTTAAAAAGAGTAGTAAATGAGAAACAAACAAACAAATATAGAACAGTAGCAGCATACCAGTATCACAAACATAAGCAAATCAAAGCAAGAACATTCAAAGTGATACAGGGTCTAAAGACAAAATAATATGAATCAGCAGTGGTTGTTTCATTACATATCACTATCCTCAACTACACTGCTCAGATTACCAGATATAAGAATAAAAGATTGCTCAAATCATTAAAGAGAATAAGAAAATAATTCTTCAATAAAACAGTAGAGATAATACAGAGTATCACTAGACAAGATGGTAGGAGTTCACCATTGTAATTCCAGTGCATATTGCTACCTTCAAATCAGTTGCTCAGACCACCAGACACAAGCATGCAAAATCGATTAGAACATAAAAACTTGTAATCATTAACTGTCCATTTCAATATACCATCAGACATCAGCAATACAGCTTTCGAAGCTATTCATATATATGTTTATATTTTGCATTCCTTCTTTCTTTTTTCTTCTTTGCCTCATCCCAGTCGATCTTCTGTTGAGCAATTTCTTTCCCTTTCCTGTCATTTGTTGTATGTTTTGAGTTTTACCTAGTCTTTCAGGTTCCTACACCAAGGAGGCAATATGGTGTTTACACATGCACGTCTGATTTATTTCATTTATGAGTATGGTCTCTAGTTGCATCCATTTACCTACAAAAACCTCAAGTTTATCTCTATAATAGCTGAGTAATACTCCATTGTATAAAAAAACCACATCTTTTTTATCTATTCCTCAGTGGATGGGCATCTGGGTTGTTTCCAAGATTTAGCTATAACAAATTCTGCTGCTAATAAATAAATAATAAATAATAAATAAATAATAATAAATAATAAATAAAATTAAATAACATTATAGCCTCCTTTGGTTGATACCCAATAACTTATGTTCATGGCACCCGTGTTTACATGAGTGCACATATATGTATTTATTGAATGTAGAAAAAAGAAACATTCTCTGCAGAGTGAGTTTGGGCCAAATAAAACTAAGGGGAAAAGTTCACCTTCTTACAATGAAAAGGTGGGCTGCTATGAAATGACAGGACAGTGAGAGCTGAATGGTAGCTGTCTGTTTTATATTTCCTATTCTTGAGGCTGACCTCAGGTTTACACTGTCTTATCAATGACCTGCTTGAGTTCTTGCACGAAGTCCATGTGCAGGGCTTTGGGAACCGTTCTGTGCAAGTGTCTTGAGATTTTGTAACTAACAGGTAACACTGCTTTCCCAGCTAGTCTTAGATACACTCCATTATGCCTCATTTCCCCTAGAGAGACACATACTGCCATAATTCTTTATGAGGTAAGGAAGAAGTGTAATTCTTCATCTTCAGACAGCTACTTCTCCTGAAAGGGGCTGGAGACCCTCCCTGCTGGAGATGTGGTCTCCAGCTACCTGTGATATTGTGACTCACTGGCTGGGTTGAAGAAAAAAAAACTTGTTGAAACAATGAGAAAAGAATTAGTGATTGTTCAGCTGTCTCTTGGATGGGAGGAGGAAAGTAACTTTCTCAGCCCATTACTATTAAATTAGAGCTGTAGAGTCCAAATCCGAAGAGACGGTCAGATTTTTATGCTTCCCGTGGAGGGAAGGTATGGAAAATATAGGAAGGTGTGGTATGATAAGGTATGGCAAAGAAGGATATCAGATAAATTATCAAGAGCCTGAGAGTCATGGATTTAGAAGGAGCCTATTTACTTATCTGTACTTGGAGCCCAACTGAAGTCTTGCTTTGTGAAGACAAGTCTCACATTTTCCAAAGGGCCACAGGAATGGCTTTTTTCATTTGGGTGGTCTTCTTTTTCTTCACACAATTCAAATGGGGCTAGCTTTCTCCTAGAAAGGGGAACCCCATTAGTTATCTCTGTCACCTTTAATGAAGTTGGGTGTTGCAGGAATTACTGAAAAGGGGTCCTTTCATTTTTGTTTTAATCAGTACATGCAAGTTCCTTCTTTCCAGATTTTAATGAGCACTTGATCTCCAGAGCAGGCACTAGATGGTCCCCATGGCCTAGGGATGGGCAGCACACTGTTCCCAGACAACAGGATAGTTATACTTGGCTTAGAATAATAAGACATTATAAGAGCCTTGTGGTCTCTGGTCCCATTACAATATCAGAAGATAGAAAAGGCCTCCTATTGCACATCTCAAAAGGACTTATATTTAGCCCAATTTGGGGGTGTTTTGAACCCTTATGAAAGCTCTTGGCAATAACTGGATGCAGGGCTCTCCATCTCTTTGCAAAGATTTTCCAGAGCTTGCTTTAGGGTCTGGTTGACTCTCTCAAACCTTTTCAGAAGACTGAGGTCCCCAGGTAGAATGGAGATGGCTCTTTATTCCTAAAGCTTTTGCCACCCCCTGAGTTATTTGGGAGGTAAAAGAAGACCCTCTGAGGAGCTAGGGCAGTTCAAACTATGGAATGATTTTATTACAGAGCACCCGGACTACTTCCTTAGCCTTTTTATAATGGGAAGGGAAGACCTCAATCCACCCCGTAAAGGTATCAGTTAGGACTAACACCTGTTTACATCCCAATATGGTAGCACATTAGTATAGGTCAATTGCCAGTCCTCCCTAAAGTATGTCCCTCTCCTCTATACTTTTGCTAACAAAAGAGGTGGTCTGGGTTTTTCAAAGCGATTATAGGCAAAGACTGGGAACGCTTTGAAAACCTGTAAAATTTTAGTGACCATTTCCAATGTAGCATCTCTTAACTGTCCAAATGTACTGCTGGCTTTCCTTTGCAATGTGGTTTTCCCATTACAAGGTAAACAGAAACTGGGAATGTAGCTGGAGGGCAATAGAAAAGAGAGCATCTTTGAAGTCTAAGACTGAGAATCAGTTCATGTCTCTTGGAATTTAGGAGAGAATTGTATATAGATCTTCTATCAGAGAGTAGATTGGGATCATACCCTCATTAATGTGCCATCCCATATTCTTCTAAGGGCTTTGTTACAGGGAAAATAGGAATAATTCAATGGGACTGACAAGGCCACAAAAGAACACGTTTGAGAAACCTCTCATGAGGCATTTTGGGCCTCTCTTTTGATTAGATACTATTTTATGAAATTAGTTGAGATGGTTTAGTTTTATACAAACTGGCATAGTTGAACTTGCTGTACCAGGTATTCCATCATACCATGCAACGGGATCCACCTGTTGGCCAATTAGCTTGGGGAGATCTGGCATAGTCCAAACAGGTAAAATCTGCTTTTACCTTTGCTGTAATTTGAGGATTGTTTCTCCTGCATCCAATTTTTCTAGTAAATCTTCCTAGTAAAGGAATAAGGCATACGGATAATTAAAATGTCATGTAAGCACAGGAGTAAAGACGCGCCAGCTAAGGGGTTTCCTCAACCCCAGTTATGGCTATAGATCTGGAGAAGGATTTTCCAAAGAAGGAAGCTTAAACAGAATGAGCTGCCCCTGTTTTGACAAGTAATAGAATTGGCTCATCCTTTATGTCCAGGGTTACTCAGGGTTCCTCACACAAGAAGGTGATATCCATGGACAGTGCTGTTATGTTTCCCCAGAACCCTCAGAATTCATCCGAATGGGAAACAAAGTTTTGTCCAACCCAGCCCCTTGTTTGGAGCAGGGACAGTTAACCTGCTAGTGTAATGAGTCACATACATGGGCCTGACACCTGGAGCAGGGTCCAGGGGGTAGCTTGGTGCAGTCACAAAGCCAATGTCCAGCCTTCTTGCATTGAAAACAGGAACCATTTTCTCAACTGTCCTTGGGTTTTCCCTTAGATGATTTGGGTGTGTTGGAAGCATTGCCAACTGAGAAAGCTATCATTCTTGCCTTTATCATTTTAACCTCCTCTGGACCCCAGTTGTTCAATACCAAAAAGGCCCCGTCCACCAATTGGGCCATGGGCATCTGAGGACCCATCTGAAGTTTTGGAAATTTACATCAAATGTCTGGGGCCAATTGACACATTAAATGATGCCCCGCCAGTGTCTGGCTCTCCTTGAAGGATGGATCTATGCTTGTATATGTACAAAAGACTTCTAATCAGCTATGGAAAACAGCTGCTTTTTTCTCTTTGCCCTGTGTGGCCCAAGTCACTTTATCATACTTAACAGATATTTAATGCATTTTTTCATTCTCTTTGTAAGAGCAACTATCACGTCAGACATCATTTAAGCCCCTCACTAGTATTTACCCCCAGTTTGGTTCTGTCAAAGGGAGAATAGTCTGTCTAGGGTGGTTTCTTTCTCTTTCTAAAGAATATTGTTCAAGTGCATAGTTAGCCTCTTGCAGAATTTCTTGTCTTTCATCCGGGGTACAGCAAGTGCCCAAGCTGAATTGGACATATTTCTGTATTTCTAGGTCAAAAGTGAGGGTCAGAGCTTGAAATGCTTCTGCAAACTTAACTAAGATCCTCTAAGGGGCAAGCCACTTTCTGTATTGTTGGATACTGCAGCTGAAGAAGGGAACTTGACTTGAAGAGTCACCTTTTCTCCTGGGACCTCTCTTGGGGATGGAACAAGTTGACAGTTAGAAGAGTAACTCTCAGTATGAGTATGTCCCATGGGGCTTGAAGCTATCTGAGTGTATCCAGTGAGGCTTCAAGCTGTCTGAGTAGCATGATGAGGGAGCTGAGGAATATTGGGATCCTCTGGGGGACTAGGAATTAAAAGAGTTCCTGAATTACTTTAAGGGGGTAAGACCTATTTAATGGCCTGAAGATTATAAAAAGGGGATCAAAGAGACCTCCCAGTGTTCTTGTCTTCACTAAGCAGATGGGGAAAACCCATATACTCCTGAGAGACAGGTGGAGATCCAAGGATAGGATCATCAAAGATATCCCTGTCTTCCTCAGGGGCCACTCTAAATTGATTCTAAATTGGAAAAAATAGTGTTCATAATTTAAACTGCCATCTCATATCCCTCTCTCACCATTTCCTAGTTCACACTGGACCCAAATCATATTGTAGTAGTAGATGAGTTGTCCTTTTCCAATTGTCAGGGTCAAACATTTTCCATTGATAAGGATATGGCCAGTGGTAAGGTTGGTGGGGTGTATGTGGTCCTGTTAATGGTGCTTCCTGTGGCTTCTCTTGAAGCTACATACAGCAAGAGACATCTAGGTTTTGGGTCCTTCAGATGGCATCCCACACAGAGGGAGGAGACCTGACTGAGCCCACAAAGTGTCCCTTGTGAGACTCAAATACTTACTAAGCAGACGTCTCTGCCCAAAGCTGGGGTGATGTTGGCCTCTTTCACAAAACAGGAGTATTCTTTGATTCTCCATACTGTGACCCACTAACTCCTTAGGAAAAGGGGTGTGAACCTTTGAAATAGCCACGAGATCAAGGTTGAGTCCCTCCCCACCAGGTATTCCCTTAGCCACCTGGAGAAATAATACACACCTAGATCAGGATGGGGCCACTTGATGGCTCTAAACAGTACATTCTTAAGAGATCATGGTGGAGCCAGTTAAGAAACAGTATCTCTTACATTTACTCAGAGAGTAGAAAAACTGGCACTTTGTTTAAGGCAGTAGAGACAAAAATCTTTAAAAACAAGCATACAAAGACAACTACAAAAACATTTTACAAGTGTAGAACCAAGAATTGCTCTACTTTACATACTTACAGTCACTTGAGTTAGGCATTACTGGATGTCCTTTTGTTCTGCTAAGGCTGTCAGGCCTGTGTCTCTAAAATAGCTGGATTTCTGTTAGAAGAAACAAGAATGGTATCTAGCTCAATTCAAAACAAAGAAGGGGGGAAACACACATGTTCCCTAGAACTGAAGGGACTCACAACTCAAAGGACTGGGATACATGCTTGGCACATGTGACAAACCAAAATGATTGACTCAAAGCAGCCAGGTGAACTGACTAGGATGAAATAATACCCTGAGAAAGCAATTCATTAATGATATCCAGGGGTAATCGCCACCTAAGGGAAATCACAGATGGGACTTTCAGCACAAAAAGGAGTAAAATGGGATAGACAGCTCTTTAAGCAGCATGGAAACTACAAATAGCTAAATTTCCAGAAGAATAAGAAAGCTGAGCACAAACATAAGGAGACAAAAGTATCCTAGATTACTAACAGGGTCTCTCGCTATTTCTTAGTGACTCCTACCCACAGAGAGACCGAAATCAGGGAAGAGAAGAAAGGAGAGGGTAGATAAAATTCAAGCAGGCCTGAAGGCCTCTCTTACTAATTGGAAAAAAAAAAAAAAAAACAGATCACATGCACTACAACCCAATCTCTTACATGGTAGGAAATGCAGGAAACCTCCTGGCACCATGAGAAAAGTTATCTCGGTTCCACAGTGTAGGGGACAGTGAGAGAGGGGAAGAGAAAAAAAAAATCCTTTCTTTACAGCAAGAGATTTTATTTATTTATTTATTTTAAAGAGAAAAAAGATAAAGAATGAAACTAAGTGTTGAAACAGGTTAGTAGGATAGTTTCAGTAGTTGATACTTGGCATGTTGTTGACTTCATATTAGTTAATCAGAACACAAGTTATAGGTCTGACATCTTATCTAAACAATATTAGCATAGAATATTCATTTCAAGGAATTAAGAAAAGCTAGCTGTAAAACTATCTTAACTATCTTGTGTATACATATATTTCCCCCTTTTTTCTTTTCTCATTACCCCCATCACAGTTATTCTCTTCTTTTGCTCAGTTTTTTTCTGTGTTCACAATATCTATTGTATGTTTTAGATCCTATTTTCTTGTTCAATTTCTCACACTAGTGAGACAATACAATGTTTACACATATGGGTCTCATTTATTTCACTTACATTTACCTATAAAAGTCTCCAGTTTATCCTTCTTTATAGTTGAATATCCTTATTTATAGTACTCCATTGTATAAAAAAAGACATCTTTTTTTATCCACTCCTCTGTTGATGGGCATATAGGTTGTCTCCAAGATTTACCTATTACAAGTTATGCTGCCATAAACATGGACTGCACATGGAATATGCTCCAAAATAGATCATTTATTAGCTCACAAAATATGTTTAAGTAAATGCAGAGCAACTGAAATCATCCCATGCATATTCTCTGATCACAGTGCAATAAAACTACAAATCAATGACAAGGGAAACCACAAAAACTACATTAACACATGGAAATTAAACAACACCCTTCTGAACAATCAATGGTTCACAGAAGAAATTAAAGACAAAACTAAACACTATGTACAATTAAATAGTAATGCCAATACAATATACTGAAACTTATGGTATGTAATGAAAGTAGTCCTATGAGGGAAATTTATAGCAATGAACTCACACATCAGGAAAACAGAACAAGCTCAAACGAACAACTTAATGTTGAACCTCAAAATTCCAGAACAAATTGAACCTAAAGCTCATACTAGGGAGGAAATTATAAAGAGTAGAAATCAATGGAATAGAGACTAAGCAAGTAATGCAAAGAATCAATTAATTGAAAAGTTAGTTCTTTGAAAGAATAAATAAAATTCATAAACCTCATCAAAAAGGGGAAAGAAAGAACATAAATTCAAGCAATTAGGAATGAAAAGGGGGAAATCACAACAGATCCTATAGAAATCCAGGAGATCATCAATACCTCCTATGAGAACCTATATTCCAATAAAATGGACAACATAGAAGAAATGGACAGATTCCTAGACACAATTGAGTAGCCAAAACTAAATCAAGAAGACATAAAAATTCTAAATAAACTGATAACAACCAATGAAATTGAAAATGTAATTAAAATTTTACCAATGACGAAAAGCCAAGGCTCTGATAGACTCACTGCTGAATTCTGCAAGAAATTTAGTGAAGACCTAATGCCACTATTATGGCTGGTGTATTGTGTCAACTTGAGGAGTCTAGCAGCTTGACTGGGTGTCTCAGCAATTCTGGGATGAGAAGGACATGGCCTCACCACTCTAGGGTGCTGTTCATTGCCTCAACTTGAAAAATTTAGGAGGTTAACTGGATGACTGAGCAGGGGGCCAGGGTCCTTACTTTGTTTTCATCCTGGGCCTGTGTGGGAGGAGCACATGGAGATTGTGTGGGTGCTGCATGCCTCCTGGTGTGGTGGCATGCTTACAGTGCAGGGGAGGAGGAGAGGCTTGTTATCCCCTTTTGCTCTTTTTTGCTTTCTCTGTCTTTGACTGCCCTGGACTGCTTCCCTTGAGCCATGCCACCCTGCCTTGGATTGCAGACACCCAGCTGATTGCACACTGAGATGTCCAAAATCTTGGCTAAATAAACCCTTCCTTCCTCAATTTTTGGCACTGGGTGTTTTGTCTCAGCAATGAGAAAAAATTAACTAAGACAGACACTAATGCTGAAACTCTTTAAAGAAATTGAAGAAGCAGTACTTCAAAAATCATTCCTGGAAGCAAGTATTACTCTGTCTCCAAAACCATAGAAGAACCCAACCATGAAAGAAAACTACAGGCCAATCTCCCTAATGAAAGTTGATGCAAAAATCCTTAATGAGATACTGGAAAACAGAATACAACAAATTATCAAGAAGATTATACATCATGACCAAGTAGGACTCATAACAGGGATGCAAGGATGGTTCAACACACAAAAATCAATAAATGTAATACATCATATTAGCAGAACCATAGACAAGAATCATCTGATTGTCTCAATAGATGCAGAAAAAGCATTTGACAGGTCCAACATTTATTCATGGTAAAAACTTTACAGAAAATTGGAATATATGGTCTTTACCTCAATCTGATAAAAGCCGTTTATGACAAACCAACAGCTAATATCATACTAAATGGAAAGAAACAGAAAGTGTTTACTCTAAAATCAGGAACAAAAGAAGGATGTCTGCTATTGCCACTGCAATTCAATATATTTCTGGAAACATTAGCCAGAGAAATTAAACAAGAGCAAAAATTAAAGGGAATAAAGATAGAAAAGGAAGAAGTTAAATTACCATTTTTGCAGATGACATGGTACTCTACATAGAAGACCCCAAAACTCCACTGAAAAACTTGTAGATTTAATATTCAAATTTAGTAGTGTAATGGGATATAAAGTCAACACTCAAAAGTCAATAACATTCCTGTACAGAGCCAATAAACTCATACAGAGAGAGAAATTAGGGAAAGCACACCCTTCACAATAACATCTAAAAAAATGAAATACTTAGGAATCAATCAAAGGATGTAAAAGATCTATACAGTGAGAAATTTTAAACAGAAACAACAACAAAAAAAACTTGCCAAGTCTCCTGGCTGGCTAATCACCAAATATGTCATCAGGTTTTAGGGTGTTGGAGTCTCGTTTCAGAGGCGGTTTTTAGGTTCTTTCTGTCCTGAACAAATAATTGGTCAAGATAAGCATTAACAGTAGTGAAGTTTTCATTTACTGTAGGTAGAAAGACATTCCTACATGGAAATAAAAGCAGGAAGAAAAAACATATGTCATAGTGAGCTATCAGGAAGGGACAGGGTAGGAAGAGTTGAATGGCAGCCATCTTTTTTTAATATCTTCTCTCACTCCTGAGGTCTAGCCCATCCCATCAAAATTCTGCTGAAGTTATCAGGAGAAGTCCATGTGCAAGAATTTGGGAATGGTTCTGTGAAGATGTACTGGGATTTTGTAATTAACAGGTCAGGTCTACTTTCCCAGCCAGTCTTAGTTACACTTTATTCTTCTGCTTTACCTCCCGTTCCCTTTTTCTTCCTCCCTGCACCCTCTATCCTCACATACCTTTCCCATCTCCATAAAATCTATCTCCCTGTTTCCTACACACTCCAGGCAACAGATGATGTGGCCTTAACCAAAGTAAAACAGGTAAAATAATAGGAGATGGTCAGATTCTACATGTGCTTTGTAGGTAGATATAGATGTGGATGATGATTGAGTGGAGGAAGTTAGGGAAAGGAAATACAAGGTTTGACCTAAGCAGTGGAGTGAACAGGTAGCTCAGTTAAAAAAAATTGGGAGAATACGACTGAGATTAGTTTGAGATGTGCATATATTTCCTGTTCCTTTGTCCTCCTTGCTAATTTTAGTTTTTTTCCAATTCTTCCACATCCAAATCAAGAGTATTATTTTATTAATCAGTTTAACCTTTCATAAAGTCTAGATTTATGTATCCTTTAACAGTTTCACATTGGTTATTTGGTAGTTAACCACTGTGGTTAACATTTTTTATTTTATTAAAAAATTTCATAGCAAAAATTTGAATAACAATAGTTAATACACTGTATAGTTAGTATTATATAGTCATAATTATTATAACTAGATTCAAAGCATTTGAAGTTGAGAAAAGATCTTCTTCAGTTTTTTTTAGGAATCTGTAGAGAAAAAAATTAAAACATGCTAATGTAGAAAAATACTAAATAACTTCCACATTTTCACCATTAACCTCAACAATTGGTTGTCAGTCAAGTTACACTCATGCAAAAATTGCAAAAACAAAATAGGAGTTTATTTGTGGGTCTTAAGAATTGCAATTTGAAAGACACAGGTTCAGATGGATCTAAATCAGGGTTCTGTGGAAAGCAGAAAAAGTGAGAGCATATATGTGTTGTTGAATGTTAAGAAGGAACAGGGGCTAGTTAGGGAGAGAAGATAAATAAAAAAATGTGTGAACAGAATGGAAATGTCCTTATAAGAGTCTGATGGCCCCTTGATATGCATCTTGAGGTTTGAGCACAGTGTCCTTGTCCAGTCATTGCAGCTGTTCCAGGTGGCTGGGGTGAAAGTGTGGAGACAAAGTCATACCACAAGGAACAGCTAAATTCAGTGTAAGCTCTATTCCCCAATGCCTTCTGGTTCTGTTTTGAAGAGCTCTTCCCACATTGCTTTTATTGTTAATTTCTTTTACCATTACACAGAAAGTTTCAGTCAATTTTTTTCTTCTTGTCTAACAATCTCTTTTCCCCTGCCCAACTGGATTATTTTGGAATGTTACCATGTTTTTAAGTTGTAACAACTTTTCACAACCATAGCTACAATATTTTGATATTTTGATGAAATCAAGATGTGAGTAAATGCTGAAAGTTATATCAATCAATTTAAAGTGAAATTAAATTAAAATAATACTAGCAATTTAAACATTATTAAATGTATTATTCCATTGTTAATTACTTTTTACAAATCTATATATTCAAATAAGTATCCAAATAAAATAGTCACACCTTGGTTTGAGTTATTTTTTAATCAGTATCTTATAATCTGCAATTTAACATCCATCTTTGCCTTCTGTATCTAATATTTATTCATTTGAGAAGCCAAGTCTCATCTCAAATCTCAACACAAAAACAAAAACAAAATAAAACAAAAAACAAGAAAAGAGAAAAATAAATCATGTATCCTATAGTTTTCCAAGGTCAAACTTTTTGCTGGTTCCATCTCCACAGTGTCATTGAATATGTTCCTCTGTTTCCTATACTTTCTATTATTATTTCTTCAATTTGCACTAAGTTTTCATTAACACAATATAATTTTATCATCTTGCTAAACGGTGAAAAGGAACATCAAAGATTTAAGAGCTGAACTATGCCAAAATATCTTCCCCCCTCCAGCCAAGATTTCAGTTAAAATTCAGTATTTTATACTTATACTCTATGTTCATCACCAAAAGCCATGCTTTCTCAAGCTTGTGGTTCAATTCTTTGATTATAGATTGAATGTACATACAGGTGGCCAAAACTTTAGTTTTATCTACTCTTTTGCTGCATAATGACCTATTTTTAAAAAAAATTATTTCAACAGAGTAGTAGTTTTTTTATCCTTGAACACATAGGATACTGTATAAAATATTTTAAAATAAAACTAAAACTCACTTATCTTTAAAACAATTATTTTACTAGAAACATAATACTAAAACAAGCTTAAAGTTATGCAAACAGATTTTAGGCAGAATTAAAACTAAAATAATTTAAATTTTGTGTCGCTCCTCTTCAATTCCCTTCCTGCATTGGATATTATTCAGAAAATATATTTTTGAATAAATCGAATTTCATATTCTATGAAATATTTAGAATATAAATAGTAATTGATTTACTATACTGGCTGAGAAAGAACAAAGTACTCATATTTAAATTTAAATATATCTAACCCAAGTCTGCAACTAAGAATGCAACCTAATGTGGAGAACTCAAACCTAATAAAGAGAACATGGGAAATTCACTGATAGATTCCTAAAAGTAAGGATGCTACAGCCAGCTGTGCAACAGTTACTGTCTACATGAAAGCTAGCTGTTTTAGCATCCTTATTAGCTTCATAGGACTGCTATAATGGAATTCTATATACTAGGTTCTTCCCTCACATTTCCAGTTTCTGGTAGTCCCAGATAGTTCTTAATTTGTACCACTATAACTCTGATCTGTTCCTCTCATTTCATGTGGTTATGCCCGTTTATGTCTCTTTCCTTTTTATGACATCAGCTATATTGAATCAGGGCCCCGTATAATTCACTATCACCTCAACTTAATTACATCTGCAAAGACCCCGTTTCTAAAAAAATGCCCCTTCACAAGTATCAACACTTGTGAGTTTTGCATATTATTTGGGGAGTGGGCAGGGATGCAATTCAACTGGTAACTTAGTCACTTTGCCTCGGGTTATATGCAAATAAGTACAGACAAGGTTCTTGAATTCTTGCAAAAATTGTTCTGTGCCTGGGGTGACTGGAAAAAAAAATCACTATAAATAAAGTGGGTTTGCATCATTTATCTGCATTATATCAATGTCTACAGAAAGCCACCTTTTTAACATGGAACAATAAAAGATAAAATAACACAAATTATTCAGTAGGTCTGCATTTCAGTTTTTTGATCTGCGAAGGCAGGTTTATCTTTTCCCAGTTAGCAATTTCTCATGGGTATGTAAGAAAGATGCAGAGTGAATGATCCAAACAATCCTTCTAGAACCAACTTTCCTCTAGGATTCTTCCATTCACGGTTATCACCCATTGTTAAACTGCCTGTACCTGCTTGTTTATATATTTTCCAAGTAACTGTTTCAACTTTCTGTGCAAACCAAGTGCCCTCTTTATTGTCCTGAGCACACGGATGACTCCTTAAAATTACCTCTTCCTGTCAATGGGATTCTTGACCAGGGATTACTCCAATTTCCTTCAGCTTCTCATTCATTGTCTTTGGTACCGAGAGGACCCGCTTTGATCCCAGAGTTGGTATAATGATTGTTTTAAACGGAAGATATTTGAAATATAGAAAGAAACATTTATAAAAAGCTTCTTTTATCCAACTAAAAGCACACCCTCTGAGAATGAGGCTATCCACAAATTCACTCTCTGGGGAAAAATTACAATAACAACTATTATCACAAATTGTCATATTTTCCATTTATTTCCCTAAAATTCTCTGATTTTTCTCTATTAAACTATTTATTCTTCCCATGGAAGATTTTTCTTCTCTTTTCTCTCCAATTAACTTGGATTATAAACTCCTATCTCTAACTACCCATAATCATTTTTTTTGGTAAGTTACTGTATCCACACAAGTAAACACTCTCTTTTTTCCCTATTAATTTTATCATTTTTGTTTAATTTATAAGCCTCTAACCATTTCAACCTAATATGGTAAAGTTTTCTTCACAGTGGTAGAGAAAGCAAATCAAATTGCAGTGTAAATAAAGGAGTTTCAAAAAGAATACAGAAATCGGGGGGGGGGCAGGAGAAAAGTAAAGTATGCAGAAATCAAGCTATATGTTGGAGGGAGAAACATACTCAATAGAAGATATGGAAAAAAATAGGAGAGACAGAACTATCAGATGACAAAAAGTAAAAGAGCTTTGATTCATAAAATTTGGCTTATGTATCTTGTACCACAGGAATAGAGAATGCACTCCATCATGTTCCAAAAGAGTTGAAATGAACATGTTCTGACATAGTGACATTTTAAAGAGCCATTAGTCTCACCCTCCACCATCTTTCCTCCCCCGCTTCTCACTTTGTTCCCGGCGTTACACCCACACTGCCCATTTATCCCCGCTGTAACTCCCAACGGTCCTCTTTCAACTCACTTTCAATGTCTCCCTGACTGCAGTCTTTCTCCTGCGGTACACCTGTTATTAATACCAACAGAAAACATTATTTTTACAAAATGTCCAAGTATAATTGATTACACTTGGCTTGGTTCCTTTTAGGAAAAAAGTACAAAGCAATTACTTTCACTTTGCTTCCAACTATATTCTTGAGAAAATAAAGCTCTCCTCGCAGGATGTATATTTTCTATGGCTAGTGAACTCTTTGTTTCAGTTGCTTCCATGGCAAATACATTGGGCTCCCAGCTCTGCAAAGTTAAGTGATTAATAGATGCATCAGAAAAAATAGCATCAAAATCAAAGTTAAGTGGAATTGAAATGAACAAACACAGAGGGAACTTTTAATATTTAACAGGATGAATCTCAAAGATCATAAAGTGGTGAGCACTGCTATTTGCAATAATTAACTGATATTACAATTAATTTTTGTTTCATATGTTTGTCACAAAATATTCAGATATAATAGGCATGTTTGAAATTATGTTATGTATTAATGTTTTTTTGTTTTGTTTTGTTTTGTTTTTTGGTTTTTCTCCGGTACCGGGAACCGAACTCACGACCTCGCGCTTGCCAGGCAGGCGCTTTGCCGCTGAGCTAAATCCCCAGCCCCTGTTATGTATTAATGTTATAGGTTTCTTCTCTCATTCTCTTTCTTGCTCTTCTCCCATTCCTCCTCTATCTTACTCTCTAAATTCTACTAAGTTCCTACTCATAATTGGTAGAATCCAAAACAAAATAAAAATATTGTGCCTCTTTCTGAGAAGCAAGAGAAATATCCATTAAAAGTATTGAAATATAAGGTCTATTACTTAATACAGTAAGATAGAGGTGGTACATAGGTAACATCACATACATACAAATTGTAAACGAAAAATGCATTTTACCTCATATTATTATTTTAGTACTACCAGTATAACTGTTTATTAAACAAAGTGGCTTCTAGCAAGAAATACCCCTCCAAATTGATCCCATCTCATCAAAGGGGAGACAGATATGGGTAAGTCTGATATACACAGAGAATAGCTGAACAGGTTCTGTCCATGGAGCCTTTCCTATCCCTTTCCTCTAGTTCAGACCTAAATCACTGCAGTATCACAAAAGGACTCCGATAATGGGAAATGCAAAGTCTGAATCCCAGTAAGTCAGTTAGGGGCAAGGACCAGAATGATCAATCGTGGTCTCTTTTCTTCTACTGGCCTACCAAAGTCTTATGTTTGCAAACTTGGCCCCAAGATCTTAATTCTCCTTAATATGGGCCAGAAGAAGGCTTGGGGAATGTAAGGAGGTCCAAGAGAAGAAAAATTTCCTAAATACATCATATCCAGGGGTCTATTATGGTAGCTAGTCAGCTCTCTGGGAGCAGAGACACAATAGAAAGTGTTTCTGTGTGACTACAGTTAGGGCTTATTGGCACTTGGAGTAATTGTGTCTCCCAGGATTAGGAAGAAATGGTATATTTAGAATGATATTGGCAGAGTTAACTTGAGTTAAGTTATAGTAAGGCCTGAGTGGGAAAGCATTATGCTTCCTATGAGAGATAGATTATTCTCCAAAATAGCTCAAGATTTGACTAATTTGTAACAAAAGTTGCCAGGAGAAGTAGTAGGGGAATAGATATTGAGGTTGCTGAACCAGGGAGGGAAGGCTATAAGATTTTTATATTACTTGATTTGGGTTTATTTACACAAAGGCATTCTTGTTTGACTTGGGATTTAATCCCTTGACATAAACACCTGGGGTTTGTCCTAATCCACTGCTAGACTATCTCCTTGAGGTTTGAAAAGATGATAATACACTGTAGGTGAAAGGGATAGTCTTTTCATGCCTTAATGCTGTATTGGGCATCAAAATGATCAAAGAGTCGAATATATTAGACATGATTTATTATGTAAAACCAATGTACCAACTAGTTGATGTCATGCCAAGGAAATTCTCAATAAAAGTTAATTCACTGAAAAATGCTCTGCTGAGGAGTTAACATTGCATTAGTAACTTGACTGTTACTGGAACAAAATAGGTGAGGTCTATAACTTAAAGAAGGAGAAGTTTCATTTGACTCACAGCTTTGAGAGCTCAGTTGATGGTTGGCTGGCTCCATGACATAAATGGCATGGTGGAAGGGTAGAGTGGTAGAAAGACAGGAAGTAGAGAATAAAGCAGGAGGGAGGAGCCAGAGATAAGAATACACCCCTCCAATCAGGACCTCCTTCCTTATTGCACATGCACTACTGAAATTCTCAAAGGATAAATCCACCGATAAGCATAGCACCCCTATGGTCCCATCATTTAGATCTAAACCACAACAATATCTAAGAAGCTCAATATTATAGTTTCTTCTCTCATTTTCTCGCTTTCTCTTAGGATGGGATTAACAGAATGAGATGATGTATAACTGAGTTCTCTAGCATCAGCGGAGATGATAAAATTTCAGATTAACACAGTCTGTGTAGCAGTACCTGCAAAAGTAAATGTTACCCCTGTAATATGCAGCAAGGCAGTCAAGGCAATTAGGGAGGGGTTCAACTTTTAGAGATCTATGTATATCTTGTGGAAATCTTGATTGCAAAACATGAGTGATTATACTACTTGACTCACTGATTATGAGCTATATATTCATAGCTTCTAAAAGATCATAGGTAAGGAGGGAGAACAGCAATATTTTATACACTCAAATGTTTCATTTTGAGTTAAACTCCAGCAGGTCTGGGAGGAGCAAATTCCATGGGCAGGTGGCCTACACCTCCTGCCACTTACCTCTGCAGCTCTGACTCTTCTCTTTCAGCTCATTCCTGTGGCCTCATGGAAGAGGGAAATCCCTCATATCGATTCCTGAAAGATAAAAAACCCCAGTTCTAGATCAAAGATGAATGCATTCGTCATTCCTACAAGCTAAAAATAGATACCTTCCAATTATACCTTACACTCGAGTGGCCTTGCTATACAGTCATAAAGGAAAATCTTCCAGAAGGTTGAAGTTTTGGAAGGTGACTAGATCATGGGGGGACCATACTCATCAGTGGATTAGTTCATCAATGAGTTCATAATTTATTGTGCAGTTCAGAGGTGGAACCCAGTAGGAGGAGATCGGTGGGTCACTGCAGGCCTGACCTGGAAGCCTATATTCTTATCCCTCGTACTTCCTCTTTTCTGGCCACCATGTGGTGGAAAGATTTCCTCCACCATGCCATTCTTCCATGCATGTCTGTCTTGGAGTCAGCTGATCATGGACTGAATACACTGAAACCCTAAGCTAAGGGAAGCCTCTCCTCCTTTAAGCTACAGGGATTCAGTATTTCACCCGAGCTGAGGGAAAATGACTAATAGAAATTGGTACCAGAGATTTGGAGTCACTGCTATGATTATACTTGTCATTATGATTCAAAAGCCCTTGAAACTCATTTGGAGAGGAGTTTAGAAAAGTTTAGAGATGCTAGGTAGAAAATCCTTACAATGCTGTAAGTTGCGATTGATAAATTGTCTGGTCGGAACTCAGAACAGCAGAATCCTGATAGAACTGCAGAAAGTAAAGGTGAATATAAGAAGATTTTGTTATTGGCTATTTAGCTTCATACAGTCAAGTTCATTTGTTAGCTGCCAACCAAATCAAAAGAGGTCATTTATTTTAGAAAAAGATTAAAGAGTTTATTCAAAGCTACCTCTGAGGAGATGGGAGGGCTACAATACTGAAATCACCATTCTACCATGCACAAGTATCTTAGGGTCTTTAATAATAAGAGACAGTGAAGGGAGGGAATACAGGGTGCTAATATGTAGGTTCAGGCTTTTAAATCCTTCCTCAGCTCTGCCTTCTCCTTCATTTCCCTTTGAAAATGAAAATAGACCTTGACCTCCTGGTGCCGGCATCTGAATTCATTTTGGCTGAGAAGACATGCAGGTGGCACTGTATGTTCTAGGCCTGAGGAAGTTTCAAGAAGACCTTCATCTCCAAAGGTAAAAAGCCCAATTTATAAAATTCTATTTTTCTCTACTGCTTACTGTTTGAGCTGAAAAGGAGCACTCCATTGGGATATTTGGCCTCCAGAACTGGGGCCCATGCATGTTACAGTCTGGCAGAAGATCTGTATTCAGGTTCTGAGGTGTTATTAACCCTGAGACCAAGATTAATCTGGGTAGGAAATTTCAAAAAAGCCCCAAGTTCAAGCTGGGGCATGGGTACTGCTGGCTGCTTTTAGCCAATTCTACAGTGAAAAGCAGGAGCAAAGAACAGATATGAAAAGTTTACAGTTATGTCAAAAGGGAGGTACTTGCAAAGGTGACGTGATGGAGAGCTAGGTTGTTGGAAAGATTATCATTACAAAGATGCTTAAAACTTTGCATCAGGATAACAAGAAATATGGGCTGAAGGCATCTAAGGCATCACCAAGATCCCACTCTCCATAGGCTCAAAGTTCAAAACCATAAATCTTTCATTTGAGAAGAAAAGCCTCTGAATCCAGTGCTTGAGAAAGGCTGCCTAAGGGATTGGTTCCTGTCAGTATTTTATTTCAGTGATGTGAAAGTGTCTAGTATGTACATTGTGAGGTACTGGGTGGAAATTATCCAAATATGATACCAGCAGGTGGAGCCTTTGGTAGCTCATCAGCACTAAAAAAATTCATCAAGAGACCCCCCCCCATGATTAAGTTGCTGCTGATTCATAAAAAGAAGAGAGACCAGATAATATAAACATACACTCACACTTCCTGTTTCTTTCCATATTTTGCTTGTTCTACCCGAGGAATCTGCTAACAAAAAAGTATTGACTAGTGGTGGTCCTTGATCTTGGACTCCAAAACCATGAGCCAAAATAAACCTATTTGCTGCCTCCAGTATTTTGTTATAGTAATACAAAATGGACTACTACAGAGGCTATGCATCAGGCACATAATCTATACTTCCTTTACCAATGCTAATGTATCTACTACTGTTGCTGAAGTCTGATTTTGAAACAACTGTGATCAGCACCATGCAGGGAGTTCCCTCTCATCAGCCACTGCCAATGTAGCAGCATCCTCCAAAGAGACCAATTGATTAATAGGTAGTTGATTACATTGGACTATTACTCATTATGAGGGAGGAATACTTCACTCTTACTAAAACAAATGTATGTTTGGCTGAGGACTTGCTTTCCTGGTCTCTCTAGTACCATATCTGTGCATTCACAGATTATTGACTTCCATGAGATTCAAAATGAAACAGTTCTGGTTTGAGAGTGACATATGGGAAAAAAACCATTAGACTTATTGATTCAACCATATTCTACATAATGAAAGCCTCTAGATATTTCAGCTTAAGAGATCTGCAAATTCAGGGCACTATTTCTTAAAATGTGAGACAAACTTATGACTAATGACCACTGTATGACATATGTCTTGGGTAATTGGAATATAATGGTCTAAGAATCAAAAGCTATAAGTAGCACTAGCCTTTCTTGCCACTACTCCTACTGACCATCGTGGGTAAAACAAGCTGCCTTTCCCCAAAATTTTAGGTATTGCAGGTTTAAAAATCTGGTCTCCAGAAGTAGTATATTACTTTTAGACTATGAATTAAGGATTCTATTAAATATAAGGTGTACCTACTACTGGACTATTTTGGACTCCTCATGCTTATACACCAGCAAGTGAAGAAAACATTGTACCACACTGAAAGGATCCTTGACTATGACTACCATGAGTAGATAGGTTGGTGCTGTATAAGAGGAGGACAGAATGTGTGTGTTTAGAATTCAGGAGACTCATTGTAGTTTGGAGGCTGATGTAGCTCTTAGTGTTCCTGTGACTGGTGATAACTGTGAATGAACAATCACAGCCTGACTAAGAAATGTAACAAGAAACTTACCACTTGAAGGGATGAGAGCTCTGGTTACTCCATGTGTGAGCAACCTATATTAGTAGACATGCTTTCTGAGGGTGAAGAAAATAAAAACGGACTTTTGTGGGGAGTGAAGTGGTTAATAAAATTTACAAATTCTGGCCAAGTTCAGTCATAGGCAAAACCACAGCCCCACTCTCATCTTTATTTCATGTCATTTTGAAGAATGTTTTAATTTGAAACAACCAGCCTTCATTTTAAAGAACTGGTATGCAAATGCAGTGAAATGAAAGTGGAGTATGAGTCTGAAGCCTGCACGGGCAGACCGCAGCCACCTTGCCCATTTTCCCACCCATTTTTCCTCAGAAGTTTCTACTTTCATGCAGCTTCTTGAGAGGAGAGGCCAAGGCCTGAGAGACATTAGAGAGATGTGGAAGCAACCCAAATGTCCATCCACCGAGGATTGGATAAGAAAATTATGGTACTTTTATATAATGGAATATTACTCAGCTGTAAAGAAAGATAAACTCGAGGCCTTTATATTTAAATGGTCACAACTAGAGACCATACTCATAAGTGAAATAAATCAAACATACATGTGCAAGCACCGCATTGTGTCACTAGTGTAAAACTTGAAAGAGTTAAGTTAAACTCGGAGGTATGATAGACACTGTGAAATGATAGGAAACCACCGAAGAGTAAAGGGCTTCTGGGATGTGGGAAAAGAGAAGGGAAAGAAGGAGAAATTTTGTATGTATGTATATACAGGATAGATAACATGGTTGTTCTTCTATCTGCTGTTTCTATGCTGAAAGAAACTGTCAATGAGTCTTTGGTTGACCAGTATTGCATGTCTATATCTGTTTTCATGAGAAGCCACTTTGAAGATATCAATATGTAATACAACCACCATTGTTAATTCCCTACCACTTTGTTTGGAACTCTGTATTGTCTGTATTGTGCTTGTGATATGTTGTAAAATGCTGTATGTCTGTTAATGTTTCCCTCCTTTTATCCTTAAAATAAAAAAAAATAAAAAAAAAATAAAAAAAAAAAAAAGACATTAGAGAGACATACTCAACTACAGCATGAGGCAGGCTGGAAATCCCGGGCAATTAGTCCTCTCAAGAACATTCCTCAACCCATAGTGAATGAGAGTTGAGGCACAAAAATCCCATCTCTCTAGTAGGACAGCTCCCAGGGATTAATTATATAGTTCCTCAGGGCTGAACTTTAGTCAGCAGTAGCAACACTTTTCTCATTATGGCACCTTTATTATCTTTCCCATAGTGACACACATCCCAACTCTCCCACCAATGCTCTCTGTATCATTTTCCAAACACAAAACTTTGACTCAAATCCTGCTTCCAGAATTTGTTTCCAGAGGAAGCCACTCTGACAATTTTATGGAAGTAAAAGAAGGACATCCATCCCCATCAAGATCAGTTGAAGGATATTTTCAAGAAATTTTTTTGCTTTCCATAGAAAAGGGGAAATAATTTCTATTAATTTGACTTGAGTATAAAAAGCTATAAAATTCCAAAATTCATTATACAATAGTTAATTTAGAGCACCTTAGATACAGAAATAAGATTTAAATGTACTATAGAAGAGGGAAATATTAAATATTTTAGTAGTTAACTATGGAAAAAAGGCATGTTTTAGTTGAATACCTGATTTGAATCTTATTCTTTTTCAAATCAAGGAAATTAATGATTTGGATAATTGTCAATGAGTTAGAAATCTTTGGCATTAACCAACATGTATACTTCTATGATTTGTTTGAAAGCATTTTGAAGTATAATCTACAATCAACAGATTGAACAGAAGACAACAGTGAGAACTGAGGAAACTCACTATTAAACATCCCTCCTTCAGTATTTCTTGAGGGAACTTCACACACAAGTAGTTTATTTCTAGACACACTTGCTATTCTAGATGAATTGATGAAAGCTGGTTTATAGCTGTGTAGCATTTGCTCTAGACTCAAGGTCTATAAAGGTGTTCCTGCCCACTAAATTTAAATGTAGATTTTGTCATCATCTGGTGATAAGCCAGAAGGGAATAGGATATGGAAGGACATTTATGAAATAAAACAGGGAAACATCCAAAATAAGCAAAAGAGGACAAAGTTGAGAAATATGATAAACATATCTGGAAGCAGGCAAAAGAAATCCGGTGTATGCTTATGTTGCAAAAAAGGACACATGAAATAGACCAAGATACTTCACGATAGCACAGAAAAGCAATTTTTCTGAAAATAAAAGTGATCACACCTATAGATTGAAAGTGTTGTGGCAAAGGTGCTTATTTAATTGAGTCATCACGGAGGCCAGATGCAGAGACCAGTTTATTGGGGGCCAGCTGTGGGCACCCAGTACATAACTGAGCACCAACCCCGAAGGGTAGGAGGGAAGAAGAGTAATACAGTTCTACTTTCAGGTCTAGTTCCGGGTGTATAGGGGAATGCTGATATGATTTAGTGCAGCTACAGAAATACTACAAAGCATGGGCTTGGCTTGTGATGAAGGAGCAAAGGTGTCTGACATTTTACATAGAGGACAAGCAGTGTTATGACAGAGCACGGGGTGGTATCGGGTTAGGGAACTATGACGACATTTACAAGAAACAAACTTAAGGAAACAGAAACTTAAGCTTTATTTTAAAGGGTTTTTTTTGTTTTTGTTTTTGTTTTTTTTCCCGTACCGGGAATCGAACTCAGAACTTTGTGCTTGCCAGGGAGGTGCTGTGTCAAGCTAAATCCCCAGCCCCAGAAACTTAAGCTTTAAAATGGCAAATAAGATGGTATTGCTTTAGTTTTCTTTCCCATATTGAAAGAACAAAATAAATCCCAGAAAAATTAAGGCATAAGTATTAAGAAAAAGACATACACTGAAAACAAAATACATGGAATAGGGCAGTATACTGTCTGCAAGGTTTCCCATAACATGTTACCACACAGTGCCTGCCTTAAATAACAAATTTATCTCACAGTCCTGGGGTTGGAAGTCCCAGATGAAGACATTGGTAGGTTTGGGTTTGCTTTCAAAGTCAGCTTCTTACTGTATCTTCACATGGCCTTTTCCTCTTGTGTGTCTCTCTCTTTTTCTTTCAGGACCCCAGAAATGATGGATTAAGAATTCTACCTGTGTGGGCTCATTTAACTGTTATGACCTCCTTAATAGTCACAATGATAGTTAGGACAGGTAAGCAGCTCCTGATGAGCAATCAGGAGAAAATGTTCAATCTTCTATGAGAGGATGATACGAAACCTTCCCCACACTTGCCGGCAGGGCCATTCAACGCTACAAAAGCTGCGTAAAGCAAAACCATGGGACATGTGGTCAATTATTTTATACTAAGGCAAGTTGTTTTAAAACAAAAATTGGTTTAAGATGTATAGATTATGGTAAATATTTTTCCTGAGTTCTTCTTGAAAACAAAATTTAAGATAAGTTCCATTAAAGGAGCTAATAGAAACCTGACCATGTTAAACTTTCCTTTAGTCATAAAATCCATAAATAAACAGCTGAAGACATACAAGATCATATAGGCAATAAAATAATTAAAGCGAAATACCTATTGGGGTTATGATCACACATTAGAATATGCAATAATCCCCAAAGTGGTGAAATAGGAAAAATACTGGACCATGTGTCTAAGACAGAAAGCAATTTAATGAAAAATTCCTCTTTAAATTACATTGGAGCAATAAAAGACATGCACAAGAACGCTTATAATCACATTATTTGCATTTTTGAAACAGAGATCTATCCAAATGTCCTTTAGTGGTAGAATGAATAAACTATAATGTATTCAGTTGATGAAATACAATGCATTAATGAAAAAGGACACTAAAAGATATAAGTAACAATATAGCAGTAAGATAAAGAAGCTAGATATACAAATTCCATACTAATTTTATTTATAAAATACTTTTTTAAAAAGTAGCTCCCAAACAGGACAAAGTTAATTTATACATTAGAGTTCAAGATGGAGGTTAGTGATGAAAAGCCGGCACAATGAAGGGCTTCTACATGGTAAATATTTGTTAATCTGGGTGCTGCTTACAAGTGCACTTTCATTTTATGCAAATTTATGTAACGAGTCTACATTCAGTATCTATGTACTTTCGGATATGTATGCTACAATTCAGAAAAGTTTAAAGAAATTAAATTACTAAAAGTAACCTTAGAACTCCTATTTAGTGCATAGAAGATACATTTTTTTTTATCAATCAAAAAAGGAGGTGGGCCGGGGATATAGCTCAGCAGCATAAGCGCTTGCCTGGCAAGCCTGAGGTCATGAGTTCGATTCCCCTGTACCAAAAAAAAAAGGAAGTCACTGTTATAACAGATACTCAGACTGATAATAATCATGTTGTCAGTACTATTACATCTGACAGAGGCTTTGGGTTAAGGGATAAACTCCAAAGATGGTTACTTTTGAAGATTATACATTGATTTAAAAACAAGAGATACTGGAGTCTGTCTTTGGATAATAATTCTTAATAAATTTTGGAAAACAGTGGTTCAAAGCAAGTCCTGCAGACTGAAAAAAAATCACAGATCACTGAAGAACTAATAGGGAAATTTTAGCTAACAAGAATAACTTTCTGATAGACTTATTATTTAGAGGTAAGTATGTTGCTTACCTCCCAGATCCAGCCAAATAACAAGGCCTGCATTTTTGTTTGTGTTTGTGTTTCCTTTTCCCGACATTTTGAAAGTATTTGTAACCCACAGCTTTGCTATGACCACGGTGTCTCTACTGTGGTGTACGGCTGCTGTATTAGAATTACTGTACATTTTTCCCCCTTGGTCTCGTGCCCACTCAGATTCCTCTCCTGATGTAGCTAAAGTGATCTTTCTGAAACCTGACCTTGTTAAACTTTACCTGAGCCTTGTGCTCCTAGTACACAGATATGATAAAGAAACACCCTTCCCCTCTTAACCATTTCTCCAAGGTCAGCTCTGGATCAGTCTTGCGCATTGCTGTTATTAATCAGTGATTTTTATTAAAGTTTTGAAAGCTACTATGAGGTCACGGAATTCACTCATAGGTGCCCTCTACACCAATCGCTATGATGAGCACAGTGTAATTCCCTGTTTTCTTTAAGATTAAGTGACATCTTTACCCCTGCACATGGAGCCATTCCCAAACATCAGAAACAAGCGTGGCAGGACTCAATTGCCATCTCAGTATTAGTGCTAGTGCCAGACTAAGCCAGAACAGCCACGTTAACATATCCTTGCTATAAGTTAGAGGATAGTCACAGAAAATGAAAGCCCAGATCCAGTTAGTTTACCATTGTCACACAAAGCAACAACACCAATCACAACTTATCCAAGAAGAAATGTGAAAACTAACAGGTAATCAAAATGTCTTAGTATCTTGTAGATTAAAAAAAAAAAAATATGACCCTGAAGAAATCAGAAAAAAATAGTGGTATGCTTCAAGCAATACACAGTGCTTCTGGTATCATTTTTCAACTTTGATGTGGTTTTTCTCCAAACCATTTCTAATCCAGATTTTATGGAACCCTTCCCCCGCCTCTTTCCTTATCTTTCCAAGCATAGAAAGAATTCCCTGTAAACATATTTTAATTGCACTTAACAGAAAATTAATCCTTCCCTCTAGACAGTCCACGTTGCCTCATCAAACTAGAAAACAATTCAAACTTGGCCTGCCTCTAACCGGAAGCCACATTTTAAGAACTTATCCTGAAGAGCAGGAAGGCCTCCAATAGGTGAGAGTAAGGAAGGTATTTTAAATATGGGTGAATACAAGAAGAAATTCCCAGGCGTTGTTACTCTCTTTGTTGAAACCCATTCTTTTGGAAAATCATTTTCTTTAGCCATTGGACAACAAAATGCATTGTCAAGAAATTTTATAGCGATAATTATAAAAGATGTCCATTTGAACCCATTGAGATCTCACTGATTTTATAACACCCAGCAGACCTCCCTGCAGGAGAACACTATATTTATGTGAGCAATATATGCGAGAATTGAGATCGTAAAATTAAATGACCACATAGAACTGTCATTTATATGATGAGCGCTTACATATGTGAAGGCTGGTTTATTTTGCAGCATCGGGTTGCATTAAATGGTCCACTCTCAGTGAATGTTTTTAATCACGCATTTCTTCACTCTTTCTGCGATATTACACTTGAAGGACTGGTAAGCAGTTTGCTATGAAATGCTAAATGGTTACTGGCACTGCTATTCTGACAGAAGAGCTCACTAAAATAGAAGTACAGTACATATTGTATGCAATTGTTTTATGAGAGACATTATGGTTACTAGAATAACATTTCACCATTACCAACTGCTGAGAGAAAAGTCATTAAGATATTTGGCAAGCCAGTGCAATTTTTCAACAGAGCTATAGTACAAGACCTAAGAACAGCTTCTGTAGAGAAAGGCTGGCCGGTTTACAAGAAAAAAGAAATCAAGACACAAGTCTTCTCTGTTGGTTTATTTAGAGCACTCTTATTTTCAGAGTCCAATAAGGAAGTTACAAGATTGGATATGTCAACAGTGTCAGGAGACAAATAGGAAATGCTTGTGTGAAGCATATGTATATTTCTTCTACAAGTATTTCCTTCATATGTTTATGTGCATGTCTGTGTGCATAAAAGGTGAAACTCTATGATAAATTCGATGAAAATGTCCATATGTTAAAAGCTCAACTTTTCCTAGGGAACTGCTTTTGTGCCAGGGACTAATCTGTATACTTTTAACAATTAATCTATTATCTTTGATTTTCATTAAAAGACATTCATGGATGGCATAGGAGTGAGGTTAGGGATCCATCTAAAAGTGCTTCATCAAAATGAAGGGTAAGAAATATAAGTAGCTGCATGTAAGAATTTAATCGTTTTTACTGTAGTTATTGGTGATTAAAAAGTCATGATAATTTTAAAAACATTTTGAATATATATATTATTTTTAATATTTATATATACATATAAATTTATGAGTATGTATGTGTATATGAACACACATATATATTTTCTTCAAAATACATGACTTTTTGATTGTTACACTGACAAAGCTTACCACCTACTCTTACCAATATTACTGTCTCATGTTATTTCTTTCCACCTCATTACATAGTGAAAAACCATCAGCATTCACAAAAAAACTAATATACCTTGGGCTATGTTCTAAAAACAATAAACATTTAATTATTCAGTCAAATATATGAATGCTTAAGAATAATTGCGAAGACAAAACTAAGCTACCTCATTCTAAGAGGCACACTAACTTTTTTGGAGGCCCCAGTCAATAACTAACAGTCAAGTAAATTGAAAATTGGGAGTTTTCTAATAAATATTATCCTCCAACAGATTATTCAGGAAACTAAATTATTTTCTTATATATTCAAGACATAGAACTATGTGGGAGAGTTTTTAGTTCATCTCAAAAGATACCAAAGAAAAGTATTTAGTTGTCAGTTTAAAAATACCAAACTAGTGAATTAACCAAATTTTTCATTCTGTGATGTTTTGGTGCATATAGAAATATCCAAAATATATGTATCTTGTAGAATCATCATGGATAGTGTAGTGGTTGATTAATTATGTCAACTTGAGAAGTTTAGAAGCTTAACTAAACTTGGCTCAGGAGATGTCTCAGCAATTCTACACCCTAGGGTATAGAGGAGCCACCCTAAGCCACCACCTAGGAGCCACCCTAGCCACCACCTAGATGATATGAAAAGCAAACAAAGAAGGACAGATGGGTTTCATTCTTCAGAGGAGCTCCATTCTTCACCTTCAGCTTGGACTTCATCTCCTGGCTTCTAGTGCAGACTCTTCGGCTTCCGCCTTGGATCCTTCAGCCTTCCGTCGCAGACTCATCGGCCTCCTCGTATGGACTTGCACAGAACTCTGCAGTGAACTCCAGACCCTGGACTGATTCCTTTGGTCTTCAGTGTGCAGACACCCTCTGCACGCTTCCTCATACAATTCTGTGGCTGACCGTCGTAAGCCAGTCTTGTAATTTCTTATACATTTGTACATCTTGTGTTATATCGGTTTCTCTAGTAAAATCTTCACTGATACAGATAGATTGGCCATCATATACATTATTTCTTTTTATGTTTATTTTTAATTGATAAATGAAAACATTAAAAATTTTATAATTTTATAAAGCGCCATCTAGAACTTCTCTATATGCACACATGGTGTGTTTAAATCTGGTCAATCATCTATCTTCTCAAACATTTATCATTTCAGTGAGTGGAAGACATTCAAGATCCTTTCTCACTCACTGCACTGTGGGATAGCACACCAGAATTTTGACTCCTAATTGTAGCTTAATACCAGTCAATCAACATCTCCCTATCTTCTTCTCACTTCCATTCTCTCCAATCTCTGGAACCATCATTCTCTTAATTTTCTATTTGATATAACATGTAAAGGTTCTGTTAGATGCCATCTGTTGACATGTCAACATATGAATGAAATAATGAACATTAATCTTAAGTGAAATATTTCATTTAAGATAATATTCCACATATTCACCCATGCTGTGAAAAATGCCAGGATTTTATTGTGAAATAGTGTTCCATGTGCACCACATTTTCTCAATCCATCCTTCAGTGATGGAACCTTTGATTGCTTCTATTTCTTGGCCATCATCAAATGCTATGATACTCACAGGAGTGCAGAAATATTTTTGACATATGTATTTCACTTTTTTTGGATATTTACCCAGTAGTGGGACTGCTAGATCATATGGTGGCTTGTATTTTTAATTTTTTGAGGAATGCTCATATAATGTAAATTCCCACCAATACTTTATACTGGTTCTCTTTTCTAAACATCCATGTCAGCATTGATTATTATTAGTGTTTCTGGAGTGAGGTAATATGTCATAGTGGTTTTGATTTACATTTTCCTGAAGATTTGTAATATTGAGCATTTTTATATGCCTGTTGACCATTTGAATGTCTTCTGTTATGAAACGTCTGTTTCAGTCTATTGCTTATTTTCAAAATGAGCTTTTTTTTTCCTTTGCTTTTCAGTGGTTTGTATATTATGGATTCCAACCCCTTTTCAGATTTGCAGTTTGCAAATATTTTCTCCAATTCCATAGGGTGTCTCTTCACTCTGTTGAATGTGTCCTTTGCTCTATAGAAGCTTTTTGTTTGATGTTACTGTCTTTTTCTACCTTTGCTTTTGTTTCCTGTACATTTGGGGTCTTCTCCAAAAATTCTAGCCCATTCCAATGACCTAAAACTTTAGTCTTGCATTTTCTTCTTCTAGTATTTTCATAGTTTCAAGTGTTATGCTTTGTCTTTAACCTATTTTGGTTAATTTTCGTAATGGTGAGTGGGATCTAGTTTCATTCTTCAAATTATCATCGAATTTTTCCAGCACTTTATTAAAAAGATTGTCCTTTGCAAATATATTTTCTTAACACTTTTCTGAGAATAACTTGGTGGTAGGTGTGTGGGTTTACCTCTAGACTTTCTATTTGGTCTGGCTGTCTTTATGCCAATATCATATATACTATTTTAATTACTACAGCTTCATAGCACAATTTAAAGTCAGTCACATAGTGTATTTTCTTCTTCTTTTCTCCCCCTCCACATAACTTTATTTGGTTTACTTTTTTTGTATTTTACATTTTTTATTTTAAAGAGAAAGAAAATAAAGATAAATTTTAATATTGTTTTGCTGTTTCTGTGAAGAAAGTTATTGATATTTTAATAGGGACTATATTGAAAACATACATCACTTTCAGTAGTATGGGCATTTGAACAATATTGTTTCTTGCAATCAATGAGAAATGGATATTTTTCCTCCATTTTGAGTATGTATCCTCTTTAATTCCTCTCATCAATGCTTTTTAGTTTTCACTGTAGACAGTATTCACCTCTTTGATTAGCTTTATTCCTAATTTACTAGGTTTTTGCAATTATTGTAAAAGGAATTTCTGTTTTATTTTTCTATTTTTCATAATTTGTTATATATATATAATAACCTACTTTTTGCATGATGTCATGCTGTTTCTACCAAGTACTCACTATTTTTCATTTGCTAGTTTTCATCTTCCCAATTTGTCATAATAAAACTCATAAATAACTTTAAAATAAATGCAAAGATCACATTAATTTCTAAAGCAATTTTGAACCACACAGGCGCCAAGTAAGACATTGTTTTTAACAGAGGTGAGATTTCCTAAGAAGAATAAAGATATCCCTTTACTGAGGAGCCTCCAACAATTTCCTTTTGATCCATGTCCTTCATTTCAAATAAAAATTATAGTATTTTATACAGATGGTATAAAAATATGATCTATTTTATTAAAAAATAGAAAATTCCTTTACCTACCCTGGTATATCCCATCTGCTATATTTTTTCCCCAATCATAGCAAGAATAGCCTTGTATAAGCCAATGAATTCTGTCTCTAGAACTTTGGATGAGGGGGTAAGGAAAGAGCTGATATATGCTATCCTTTGGCTGTATTTCCCCTTTCTATCCAAGATTCAGCATCATTCTCTAAAAATTGTATAACTTGTACACAGAGCTCATCACATTATTTTGTGTGTAAACAGGAAAGAGAGAATTTCACTCTAAAGTGAAAGATCTAAGGGAAACATTTAGCTTGCTTGGTTTCTTTCTTTCATTCTTTCTTTTTTTCTTTCTTTTGGTATTTCTTCTTGTATCTCTTAACATCATAAGTGGCACATGGTAGTGGTATTCAAATGAAGAAATGAACTAATAGATGAATGAATTAATCAACAATTGGAATAAAGAAATACTTAACATTACTGTCCTAGAACATATTTCCTGTATTAAGCATAATATTTGCTTTTATCATAAAAGATAGTTATAAGAATATTAGTATGTGTTTCCCATATACTTTAGGTATATTGAAAATTTTGGTTTTTTTTTTTTGTTGTTGTTGTTGTTTTGGTTTTTTTTTTTTTGGTTTTTCTCCGGTATCGGGAACCGAACTCATGACCTTGCACTTGCCAGGCAGGTGCTTTTGCCGCTGAGCTAAATCCCCAGCTCCTGAAAATTTTGTTTATATAAGAAAAAATACCAGAAGTGTGCAGAAAACTTTAAAAAAATCATCACAGAAAGTCATTGTCTGCCAATCTATTAACAATCTTTTAATGGAACAACAGATACCTTAAAAATGCTGAACAGTAGCCCTTGGGAACAGATTTTAACAAAACATATACTTCAGCTTAAAAAGAGCTGTAAAAATCTGCCTGGTAAATAGCTTTATTCTTTCAAAGTTTTTAAGGCCTGTTGCCCTGGGGAAGGCATAATTAAACCCAAAGAGAAAAAAATTTAAATCATAAAAGTTGAATAAGTCAAAATATAAAATATTCAATTATTATTTCCTGTGGGATTTGTTTTGTAAATATTTTATCGACAGTCCACACCAGGTTTCCTCCTTTCCCCATTTTTAAGGGCTATCTGGGGAATAAACCTACATTTACCTACACCCAGTTGCTTGACTTTCTCTTAGTGTTCTTATAATTTATTAAATGATGTTTTCAGAAACATAAGTACTTCCAGTTTTCCTTCTTACAGTTTTGTGTATTGTCCCTTTCACCCACAGAACTGCTGCAATTATCCACATAAAAAGGATCCATTAGGGCAACAGTCCATCCTTTGGGGTTTTAGCTACAATTGTTCCTTTCATGGAGTTTTGCTTCCAGTCTTGCCTCAAGTCTACTATCTTAAATGTGCACCTATAAAATACCTCTCCTGGTGCGGGGGATTTTGTTACCTTCAGTATACAGAAACTCTCAGAAGTGGCGATTATTTATTTTCTAATTTCTCAAATGATAATATAGATGTTAGAGATCATCTTATTACTTACCTATATGTACTTACTTATCAAGTGTGAGCTTAAGATAAATACTGAATATATTTGAAGTGCATTACATATGTGAATACACCTCTAAGGACTAAGTCTGTGTCGAAATAAGTGGCCTAAAGTTTAGATATGCATTAACACTGTATGAGCATTGTTTTTAATCAATATATTGATAGTCATTCACCATATCACCGTGCTTTTTCTATCTCAGCAACTGACAACATAGTTTCTCCAGGGAACCCAGATAAAGAAGTGTTTTATGATAGAATGTGTCCCTTTGTACTATAGAGATTGACTTAAAAATATGAGCATTATTTTCTTTAATAAGCCATATTTTAATGACGCTAATGAGAATCAATTGTTTATCTTACAACTTACTCCAATTTTATATTTCATGTAATTTGTGAATATCACATATTCACTTTGTTTAAATAGGATAATTAATAATTATAATTTCAAAGTTTTCTACAGTTACCTTTTAGTGTCTGTTGTAGTTTGGAGTTTGCAAGGGAACAATATAATACAAGACACATATTTTATAAGATTATTTACAATAGTCACCCAAAGAATCACCTACAAAGAGAGTACAGGAAATCTGTCCACATACTAAAGACCAAAAAATCCAGCTGAGGGCCTGGATCCCACAAAAATGTCCTGCATGAGTTTAGCTGAAGACATGAAGACTCCTGCATGAGTTTAGCTGGAGAGCCAGAGCCCCTCACAATGTCTCATGCAGGTCTATTTCACGGATCAGTGCTGGGAAGGCTCAAAGGTCAGTGGTGGAAGCTACAAAGTCTGTGCCAGTGAAATGAAGAATATGTGCTCTCAGGCTGAGGGATCTGAACTTGAGCCAGGGGCAATGCTCAAAGTAAGAAACAGAGCTCTCCTGAGAAGTACCATGAGGTACTCATTCCTGCAGTGAGGTCCTAGTTCCTCCAAAGTTTCCTGAGGGAAGCTGAGTTCCCATCGGGACAGCCAACATGACAGGCTTCTCCAGGAGAATGAGCAGTGCACCTTCTTCCCCTCCGGAGCCAGGAAGGGATGCTCAAAGTGAAGAGCAGAGTTCCCCCAAAGTGAACAATAGCCATTCTCAGTAACAATGAGGTCCTGAGCTCCTCCTCTGATGAGAACAGCCTAGTTCACCAGGAAAGCCAGCATGACAAACTCCTCCAGGAAAACCACCAGCTCCCTACACCTTCCCAACAGATTCTACAAGCTCTCAACAGTGTCTTCTTCTCCAGTTCTACCTCTTTTTTTGACTTTTATTTTAAAGAGAATACAAAATAACAAAATAACAACAACATAGACAAAAAAAATCAAAGCAAAAACAAAAACAATACAAGGTTTCGAAACAGAATGATAGGAATTAACAGTGATTGTTACATTAAATATTGTTATCTTCAAAAAAGTTGCTCAGATTATCAGATGTAAGAATGCAAGACTGATCAAACCATTAAACAGAATAAAAATAATTTTACAAAGCATTGAAAATGATATAGAGCTTCACTAAACAAGATTGTAGGAACTCATCAGTGGTTGTTACATTGCATATTGTTGTCTTCAAACTAGTTGTTCAGATTACCAGATATAAGCATGCAAAATTTGTCAAAAAAATTTCAGAATTAACTGTTCCCTTTGATAAAGCACTAGACAACAGCAGTACAATTATCCCAGCCATCCACATATATATATATTCCCTCCCCTGAGTGATTTCCTTCTGCTTCAAACTATCCATTGTATATTTTGGATTTTATTTTCTCTTTCAGGTTCTTACATTAGGGAGAGAATATGATGTTTATACATGTGGGTCTGATTTATTTCACTTATGAGTATGTTCTCTAGTTGCATTCATTTACCTATAAAATCCTGGAGTTCATCTTTCTTTGTAGCTGAGTAATACTCCATTGTATAAAAATACCACATCATTTTTATCCATTTCTTAGTTGATGGGCATTTGGATTATTTCCAAGATTTATCTATGATAAATTGTGCTGTTTTAAACATGGGTGCACATATATCGCTGTGGTATGATGTTTTTAATTCTTCTGGGAAAATACACCCGGGGGGTGGATAGCTGGGTTAAGTGGGACCTCTAATCCTAGTTTTGTGAGGAATCTCCACACTGATTTCAACAGTGGTTTCACCAATCTACATCCCCACCAGCAGTGGATAAATGTCCTTTTCCTCCACAGCCTCTCCAGCATTAATTATTGATTGATTTCTTGATGATAGATATTCTTTTTGGGGTGAGGTGGGATCTCAGTGTTTTAATTTGCATTCCTTGAATGACCAGTGCTGTTGAACATTTTTTCATATATTTATTTGCCATTAGAATTTCTTCATCTGAGAAGTGTGTATTCATCTCAGATGCCCATTTTTGGATTGGGTCTTTGAATTTTGGCGACCTGATTTTTCACAATTCTTTATATTTTCCAGACAGGATTCCTTTGTCTGAGGGGCAGTTGTCTAAAATTTTTTCCCAATTTGGAGTTTTCTTTTTACTCTCTTGGTGATTTGTTTTGATATGCAAAAACCTTTCAATAAGATGACATTGCAGTTGTTGATACTTTGAAGTATTTCCCATGCAGTTTGGTTTTTGTTCATGAACTCTCTGTTTACCCTGACTTCAAGATTTTTACCTACTTTCTCTTCCAGTAGATTGTCTCTGTTTTAATATTTAAATCTTTGAACAATTCTTAGTTTAGTGCACAGTGATAGACATTGGTCTAGTTTTAGTCTTTGGCATGTGGAAAGCCAGTTTTTCTAGCACTACTTGTTAAAGAGGCTATCATTCTTCCAGTGAACATGTTTTGTCCCTTTGACAAAGATAATGTGTCTGAGATTGTTTGTAGTGGTGTTTGCATCTTCTGATTTGTTCCATAGATCTTTAGGTCTAATTTTTTACCAGGGTCATGCTGATTTTATCACAGTAGCTTGTATTATATTTTAAGTCAGGGATTGTGATGCCTCCTGCCTTTCCTTTGTTGTCAGGATTGCTTTTGCTATTTTAGGCCTCTTCCTCTTCCAGATGAATTTTAGGAATGTTTTCTCTAGAACTGTGAGGTATACTAATGGTATTTTAAGGGGGTTTTCACTGAACCTGTACAACAATTTTGAGAGTATGACCATTTCCACAATGTTGGTTCTTCATATCGATGAATAAGGAATATTGTCCATTTTTCTGAAATCCTCTTTGATCTCTTTCTTTAGAGTACTGTAATTTTCACAGTATAGATCTTTTACTTCCCTTGTTAGATTGATTCTTAAGTATATCATTTTTTTTTAGATGCTATTATGAAAGGTGTGGTTTCCCTAATTTCTCTCTCAGTGTGTGGTGTTTTTTGGGTTTTTTTTTTTTTTGGTGCAGGAATGCTATTGATTTTTGAGTGTCAACTTTGTATCCAGCTATGCTACTAATTTGGTTACTAAATCTAAGCCTTTTAGTGGAGTTTCTGGGGTCTTCTATGTAGAGTATCATGTAATCTGTGAATAATGATAATTTCACTTCTTCCTTTCCTATCCTTATTCCTTTTATATATCTCTCTTGTCTAATTGCTCTGGCTAATACTTCCAAAACTATATTAGATAGGAGTAGTGACAGTGGTCATCCTTGTTTTGTTCATGAATTTAAAGTGAAAGCTTTCAATTTTTCTGCATTCAGTATGATGTTGGCTGTTGATTTGTCATTGATGGCTTTTATCAGAGTGTGATAAAGCCCATCTATTCCCATTTTCTGTAGGGATTTTATCATGAATGAGATTTCTGTAGGGATTTTATCATGATGCTTTTTCTGCATCTATTGAGATGATCGTGCGATTTTTGTCTTTGATGCTATTGATACGGTGTATTACATAAATTCATTTGCATATATTGAACCATCCCTGTGTTCATGGGATGAATCCCACTGGATCATGATGTATAATCTTCTTGATGATTTTCTTCACTCTACTTCTTAGTATTTCATTGAGAATTCTTACATCTGTATTCATTAGAGAGATTGGCCTGTAGTTCTCTATTTTGGTTGGGTCTTTCTCTGGTTTTGTTTTCAGGGTAATACTTGCCTTCAAGAATGAGTTAGTGAGAATTCCTTCTCTTTCAATTTCATTAAAGGGTTTGAGAAAACTTGGCATTAAATCTTCTCTATATTTCTTATAGTATTACGCTGTGAATCCATCAGGACCTGGGCTTTTCATTGTTAGTACGTTTTTTTATTACATTTTCAATTTCATTGGCTGACACTGAGGTATTCAAGATTTTATATCTTCTTCATTCAGCTTTGATAATTCACATGTGTCTAGGAATCTGTCCATTTCCTCTGCGTTTTCCATCTTATGAGAGGAAAGATTTTCAAAGTAGGTATTGATCATCTTCTGAATTTCTATAGGATCTGTAGTGATTTCATCCTTTTCATTTATTATTGCATGAATTTCATATTTTCTGTCTGTTTTAATAGGGTTGGTGTGTTGGCTTGGGGCTTAATTTTGCAAGGGGAACAACATAATACAGGACACATATTGTATAAGATTATTTGTAATAGTCACCCAAAGAACAATATACAAAAGGGAGCAGGAAATCTGTCCACACACTAACACCAAGGAAACCAGCCAATGGCCTGGATCCTGAGATAATGCCCTACATGAGTCCAGCTACATACCCAGAGCTTATAACAATGCCTCCCATGAATCCAACTGGAGGCTCAGAGCCCACAACTATAACTCATACAGGATTGTTTCATGGATCTGCACTGGGAAGGCCCAAAGGTCAGTGGCAAAACATAGGAAGTCTGTGCCAGTGGGATGAATGTTCTGTGTTAGCAGGCTGAGGGATCTGCACTGGAGCCAGGAAGTGATGCTCAGAGGAATCAGAGCTCCCCTAAAAGATAAAACAGCCCATCTCAGCAATAGTGAGGTCCTAAGCTCCTCTAATGATCAAAATGGCCGAGTTTCCATCAGGGAAGCCAATACAGCAAGCTTCTCTAGGAGCCCGGCAGTGCACCATCTTCCCCTCCAGAGCCAGAAAGCAATGCTCAAAGTGAGGACCAGAGCTCCCCAAAGTGAACCAAATTCATTCTCAGTGCCAATGAGGTCCCAGCTCCTCAGAGGATGAAAACAGCCAAGTTGATCAGGAAAGCCAGCATGACGAGCTCCTCCAAAACAACCAACAACTCCTTATAGTTTCTTCCAGCTCCAATAGCCTTTCTCTGTTCCCAACAGCCTTCAGTTCCCAAAAGCCTTTCTCTCCTTCTCCAGTTCTGCCTCTTATGCTGCTGGCAACAATCCCCAGGTGGGCCTCCCACACCCAGCACCATGCTTACTCGGTTCAGCTGGAGGTTATAAAATGACCACCAGTTATCAATGCATTACAGTTGGCTGGGGATTTATGAATTTTATTCATTCTTTCAAAGAACCAACTCTTCAGTTCTTTAATTCTTTGCATTTTTTTCTTAGTCTCCATTGTGTTAATTTCTGCTCTGAACTTTATAATGTCCAGTCTTCTTTGAACTTTGGGCTTGACTTGCTGTTTATAAACTTCCCTCTGAGGACTGAGTTCATGGTGTCCGACATGGTCCTGTAAGTTTTTTCTGCATTTTTGTTTGATTGTGCATATTGTTTAATTTCTTCTTTAATGTCATCTGTGTCCCATTGGTTGTTCAGGAGGGTGTTATTTAATTTCCATGTGTTTATGGAGTTTTTGCAATTTCTTTGTCATTAATTTCCAGTTTCATTGTACTATGGTCTGATAGTATGCATGGGATAATTTCAATTCCTTTGCATATACTGAAGCACGTTCTATTGGCTAGTATAGGGTCTATGTTAGAGAACATCCCATGTGCAGCTGAGAAGAATGTGTATTCTGATGTCACTGGGAAAAACACTCTGTAAAGTTCTATTAAATCCATTTGTTCACAAGTTTGGTTTAGTTCTGTTAGTTCTGTGCTGGTTTTTTGTCTAGTTGATCTATCACTTGGTGACAATGGGGTGTTAAAGTCCCCTGTTATGATTCTGTCACTGCTTATTTTATTTTTCACATCTGTTAAAATTTGTCTTATATAATTTGGTGCTCCTAAGCATAGATATTTATGATTGTTATCTCTTCTACTTGCAGTTTTCCTCTAACAAGTGTGTAGTGACCTTCTTTATCTCTTTTGATCATTCTTGCTTTGAAGTTCACGTCTGCAAAAAGAATAGATGTTCCCCACTTTCTTCTGGGTTCCTGTCATATAGAGAACTGTTTTCTATCCTTTTACTTTCAGTTTGAATTTCCTTTTGAGTTAAATGTGTTTCTTGTATACAGCATATTGTTGGATTTTGTTTCTTTATCTACTCTGCCAGTCTGTTTCTTGTGATTGGTGCATTGAGACAATTTACATTGATGGTTATAAATGATATGTACTGGCTTATCTTTGTCATGTTATTTTCCTGCTATTGGCTCCTCCTTTTCCCCTCTGTTTAATTGCTTGCTCTGCTTGGTGTTTCCTTTCTATTGTTATTCTTGAAATTGTGGTCATTTTTATCTCTTTCTACAGTATCTTTCTGGACTCATGGTAGGGTTGGTTTGACAGTTGAGTTTCTTCAGTTGTTCCTTATTATGGAAATATCTTATTTTCCATTAATTTAGAAGCATAATTTTGCAGGGTACATCAATCTGCTTTGGAAGTTTTTTTTTTAGGACCTGAAATACTTCACTCCAAGCTCTTCTTGACTTGATGGTTTGTGTTGAGCAATCTGCCCTTCTGATAGACTTTCCTTTATAGGTAATCTGATAGACTTTCCTTTATAGGTAATCTGTTTCTTCTCTCTAGTAGCTTTTAATATTCTGTTCTTTTGCCAAATTTTGGGATCTTAATTATTATGTCTTGGTGTAGATTTATTTTGGTTATGTCTAATTGGAGTTCTATATGCCTCAAATACTGTTCAGTGATTCCTCACCTATCATGAGAGTTAGGTTCCAGAGACCCCCATGATAGGTGAAAACCAGTGAAATAGCAACATTATATTTATTTTATTGTTTACATATATCTTAAAGCTTTATAAACCCTTCCCACACTCCTATAACCCTTTCCCACAGTCCTGACTGCCTTCCTAGGAAGACCCTTCTTCCCAAAGCCTAGGCTTCCACCTGGGGTGGGCCCTGAGGATGCCTGGGTGAATCAGCATCTCTGATCATGGGCAGGAGGGGAGGATGTGGCAGGTGTGGATGGATGGTGGGAGTAGATTGGGGACTGAGGTGTGCAGGACCCAGACAAGCTGCAGCAGCATCCCAAACCCCAGTGTCTGGTCTGCACTGTTTGCCCTGCCCAAGGTAGCTCTTAGTGTGGTTGGGACCAAGAGTGGTGCTGCACGCCCTGCTCACTTATAAGCTGTGCCTTCCCAGTGCAGGTCCACTTGTGTGATCAGGTGACTTTGCCAGGCTTTGGCTGGTGGTAGTGGCATACTGCATTGCCATTGTGTACAGTACAATATTCATCCACTGATGAAATACATACTGTACAGTATTTTATTTCAATTTAATATCTTTTAATATGTTTAGTTTTTTATATTTTTATATTGTTTTCAATTTTTTAGGCAAAAATAATTAAAATCATAATTATCTAAATAGCTATATACTGCAAAAGCCCATGATATAGCAAAAACTCCATGATACATGATGCTCTTAATAATTCTCCCTTTCTTATCATGATTCCAGTCGTGTTGGATTGTGAGTTCACTTAGTCACTTCATTTTGGAGGTAGGGCGGGTACCAGGAATTGAACTCAGGACCTTGTACTTTCCAGGCGGGTGCTGAGCTGCTGAGCTATATCCCTGGCATCAGTGACTTCATTTTAATTTAAAGAACCTATCTAAATAGGTACACAGTCACAAATACTGAAGTTAGGATTTTGGTGCATCTCTTTAGAAGACTAAAATTCCACCCACAATACTAAAAATATGCTGCTATCAATAACATTAAATTCAATATGCAATGTTATATATAATCATATATAAACATACATATTTTCTCAATTCATATGTGTCTTTTGCACTTACACATCCAAACATGCACACGTACATATATACACATAGATAGAGATATGCTTATACATATACTTGTAATTATCTTATTGTACTACTGTGTCCCACACAGCTCTGCATGTTCCCAGGGTAAAACAAGAGGATGAAGAAATAAAGACAAGAGATGAAAGGTGAGGTCAGGTAGATCCCTCTCTCTCCTGATGGGAGGAAAGGAACTTCTCAACCACCATAGGGGTGTTGATTTATACATTTGACAAAGTTAGTATCACAAGAAACAGGGTTGCCTAGCAATTAATGACTAGAATTGTCTCAGGCAAGTAGTTCCAGGACAGAAGTAGCTTCATTGCTTTAGGTACTCTTCATTCTCAGACTGACCTTGCCTGGCCCCCACATATGTAACCAATTTCCCACTTCAGCCACTCCCTATATTCTTATTGTACCATGCCAGATTTTGACATCCATTTTTTCAGCCCTGGCCTGAATCATTTATGTCTACACAACATTTACTCCTTGGTTTGACTTTAAGTTAAAATCCCGACTGATAACCTGATGAAAGGAAGGCAGTGACAGAGCATCCATTTTCTTATTTTAATAGCAATGAATTTTTTAATAAAAATAATCTACACAATTTCTAATAATAATAAACAAAATTAATATGGAGCTCTTCTAGATTTGTACATCCTACCATCTTATAATTTATAGATACTTGTAGTTTTAAAAAATCAGATATTTGGTAATGACTGATGAAAAGATAGGGATTAAAAATTTTGTTGCAGTGCCATATAAAAAATTTGCAATAAAGTGACAAATCAGGAATGCAGTTACTCTAGCCATAGAAAAGTGAAAGAGCTGGGTACCATGACTATTGAAATGCATGCCTAAAGGACTTTAAAATGCCTTGCAAAGTGTAGCACACATGTGTTCTATAGTTAGTTATTTATAGACTAAAGACTATGCATCATCAAATATTTATAAAGTTTATTTCCAAGATCTGTGTATTAGGTACTAATGTAAAATATACTAATTTCAGTTATGTGAACTGTTTTGTGTGATACTAATTTTAGTTTTATGAACTGTGTTATGTGTGTGTGGGTGTATGGGTGTGTGTGTGTGTGTGTGGTTTGAGGGTAAGAAATACAAAATAAATATGCAAATTTCTTCAATGACCAGTAAATTAGTATATTATTTTTATGTTTCATTTGTTTCTTAAACATTGGTTTATTGATTTGATTAGTAACTGTTAATTTCATTGGGGCTGAAGAAAACATCTATATTAATGTTTCTCATTCTTCCTAATACTATTTTTTGGGCAGTTTTAAACATTTCTTTGTGGGAGAAAAAGTACAAGTCCTCCCATCTGATAAATACATGAGTCAACAGAAGAGCAGTGGCAGTTGCTTTTTATCATTGATAGATGTTAGTCAACTTGCTTTCATTTTTACCATGACAAAAACTATTTCTGCCTCTCCTGCTGGACCATGTCAGCAGGATAGATACAAAATCTCTGAAAGTACCAATTAAAATAAAAATAGCTAAGTCTAGAATTAGTATCAATGTAGAGCTTTGGAACAGTGTGATAATATATAACTGATCATTATCAACACCTGCAGTCTCCATGGCTTTGCATATGATGACTCATTGACAACAGTCTACTGGTGGCACAAAAGGCTGAAAAGTAAAAGCAGAACATTTGCTTTTTCTTAATATAATATAGTCAATCTTTGTCATTCATTTTTAAACATTCATTTTAAAATTCTCTTGAGTTGCATGAATATCAAACTGCATCAACAAGTCTACCCTTATATTGTACTTTTCCACTAGAATTCAGTTATAATACTCTCTACATGTAGTAAAGAAAAGTATTTTAAAATCATGTTATTGTTAATTTTG
>NW_004955474.1:9126591-9131230 GCF_000276665.1 Chinchilla lanigera | reverse complement strand
TCCCTTATATACGCAAACTATCCACCCCAGGGCAGGTGTAGCTTTCACACCCATAATCAATCAAACTTTAAAAGCCTGCCCCATGGCCGCATGAGGCTTTGGGGGGACACACAGACACAAACCATAACATTCCACCTCTGACCTCCCAAAGACTCATGCCCATCCCTTTATACAAAGAGCATTCAGTTTATTCTCTTTAATGTTTTGAGCAAACTTTCATTCTTACCTCTGATAATCTGAGCAATGTAGTTGAGGATAGCGATATGCAATGTAATAACCATTGTTGATTTGTATTAATTTGTCTTCATACTCTGTATCACTTTGAATATTTTTGCTTTGACTTGTTTATGTTTGTGATAGTGGTATGCTGCTACTGTTCTATTTTTTGTTTGTTTCTCATGTACTACTCTTTTTAAAATAAAAAAACAATAATTTTATTATGTTCATGCATTCTGTGGATATGACTTTGCACCCTTTGTTCCAGAATTTCTTAAGTTTCTGCAAGGCAAAAACAGTACAGATAACACTTTCTTATCACAATGCAATAAAATAGCCACTGAAATAACACAAAAAAGCTTCTACAAATTCCCCAAATACAAAATAGAAAACCAAAAAGTTCATCCATCTACAGTTCCTAAAATTATTTTGAAACAATTGTTTAATAAAAATTGGGGAATCCCCTTGAAATTATAGGACTTCAAGAACATACCTAAATAAAAATACTGTATGTATCAAAATCCGTGACATAATACATCAGTGATTTAATAAAAATACATAGCCTTACATATGTATCAACAAATATTACACAAAAATACTCTCCAAGTTTGAAAAAAACAAAATTGATTAAAAGAAAATAATACCGATAAAAACATTAATTATTGAAGTAGAAATTTAAAAACAGCAGAAAAATGGTACTTTCTGTACAATAAACTAAAACATCAGCAACTTAATTTTCAAAAAGAGAGAAAGCACAAATAAAAGCAGAAGTAATGAGTTAGAAATAATCATTGAAACACATTTATGAACATATACATATGTGTTTGTATATACAAAGTCTGCCAAAAGTATGTATACACACTTCAGGAAAAGAAAAATTTATATGAATATTTTAATGATAAATTTATTGAGACATCATGAGATTAATATAGATTATCTTTGACCTCTACAATTACATGAAGTGTGCAAAGTGGTAGCCATTAACTTCTGAGCACTTCTTAGTATGGCAAAATGCTAATTGGGAAACCTTGGTCATTTGATCGCTGCACATGCATTTTCAAATTTTTCTCTAAGATTCGACAGAGTAGTAGGTTTTTAATGCCATCTGTTGAAAAAAATACTATTTTTCTTTTTCTGAAGTGTGTATACATTTTTTGGTGAACTCTATATCCTTCTTACTTTTATAACTCAAGGCAAACATATTTGAAAATCTAGATAAATGGGTAACATCTGAAAATGCAATTTTAATAGTTGGTCACAGCTGAAACAGAAATCTTCAATAGACCAATTTCCACAGACCAAAAAAAAGTTATAATAGCACTATTCATATAAGCATCATGGTCAGACACTTTCAAAAAGAAATTCTATAAAACTTTCAGGGACTAGACATTACTAATATGGTTAATACTGATACAAGTTTTAATCTTTACTTGTTTCAGCGTACAGACAAAAGAAAACTTCTAAATTACTATGAAACAGAGCTTTCATAACTAAATCTTATAATGACATCACAAAAAATAAAGCTGTAGGTCAATCTCATAGAATATAAATAGAATCCTGTAGGAAACTGCTTTTTAGTCTTACTAGTTATATTCAATGTAATTTTTAGACATTCATTTTATATCTTAAAATTATTCTTTAAAAGTTTTGAGTAATCCATCAAGATGCCAAATGGAGCCACCTAACAAGACCAGATAGACTATATTATCATAAATGTCTCATGTACTGCAGAGGCAATTGGAATGTACTTTCTTTACCCTCAAAATGAATCAAATGTGGCAATAACAATTTAACACTTTATTCTGTTTGTCTAGTTCTTCTCCTAAACTTCAGTTATTTCCTTGATTTTGCTTTTGATTTGCACATAATCATTCTGTCATTTTCTATTGGAGGCAGTAATGATTGGAAGTTTGTGATTATGCTTATTTGCAAGGCTGGGTAAACTATTCTTGTTAAAGGCCAGATGGTTAATACTTTAGGATTGAAGTTTTAAGTGATATCTGCTGCAAATACTTAAATTTGTCATTGTAGTGCTGTTTTAGTCCATTTGACTGGCAAGATAAAATACCAATACTGGATAGATTATATACAACACAAATTTATTTCTCACAATTCTGAAAGCAAAATCAAAGTGCCAATGAGGTGGGTGGGTATTGTGGACCCACTTTCTGCTTCCAAGATGGTAGCTTTTCACCATGTCCTATGTAGTAGAAATGAAGTTTCTCTTCAACCTCTTCTATAAGAACACTAACTCCAGCCATGAAGGCTCCACCTTGATGGTTGTATTACCTCACAAAGATCCCAAAACCTAAAGCCATCACCTTGGGGGCTGTAGGTTTAAAAAAATGGCTTTGAGTTGGGCGGGAGATACAAGTATTCACACCATAACAAGTTCAAAGGCCACACAGATACTGTATAAATTAATAAACATTTCCACATATGCCAAAATTTTGTTTTGATTTGTTCTCACTCCTGTTAAAAAATGTAGACTCTCTTTCCTGTGGGTCAACCAAAAATGGATAATATCTCATAGGCCAACTGGTTCACAAACCACTAATTTCATAACTTAGTGATTACAATTGAAGGGCGTAGACTTTTCTTCTATGTTAGATGAGAAAAAAAAGAGTCTAGTTTTTAGTTATTTTATTATTTCCCAATTTGGGTCTTAAACTGATTTAAAAATTCTATACTCACCTGTAAGAACAGTTTTATGATTGGGGCAACAATGTGTTCTTATATTCACATTAGACCTGTAACTAAGTTTGTACAGCAGAAACTATGCTGGTCTTTGTGTGTCCTCTATACTAAACAGTGTGTATTTCCTTCACTGTTTTTCTACCCTGGAAGCTCTTAATGAATTATATTATAATATCCCTTACATTAAAAGATATTAAAATTAAATTAAAAGATATATTATCCCTTAAATTAACCTCTGAAATTGGAAACCAATTGTAGAGATAAGAATTTATTTAAACAAAACATTTTTAAATTTCCAAGAAAAAATAAAGTTTTAATATGTTAAATAGTACTAGTTAGGCTTAAATTTAGTTTTAATGCTACTCTTAAAACTAGACATTCAGGAATATCCTTTTGAAAGAAATTGCTAGCACAGAAAAAGTTTGGCAAATATGACAATTTTTTATTTAAAAATAAATCAGCTATCTTGTTTTCCCGACTTATCAGTGTTAAGTATCACACAAGCAAACATTTCATTTTACACAGGTTTTTATCATATAGAAAATGAAAACCTGAAATCATAAATTCTTGTAGATTTATACATCAACTTAATAAATTTTCTACATATTATAAATTATGAAAAAACCTATATTGTCTCTTTAAAATAAAAAAACATAATACTTATGAATTTTATATCAATACTAACTTATGTCAATTTTAAAAACCCAATTTATAAGACCTAAGGTTAATGTTAAATAAAGAACATGAGTCAGTTACTTCTTGATAAATATATATTTTCAAAATGAGATGGAATACTAAAAAGTCATGATTCATTTATTTATATATATGTATATATATATATATATATATAGTTTTTATATATTACAGAGCAATAGTCCCCAATATTTTTGACACCAGACCCTAGTTTCATGAAAAACAAAAACATTTTACATGGATGAGGGGGTTTGGATGGAGTCAGGATGATTCAAATGCATTGCATTTATTCACATTGTTATATACAATGAAATAATCACATTAATATAATAATAAATTATATCCATCATTATATAACACCATAGTGCAGAATCACTGGGAGATTTGAGCTTGTTTTCCTGCCAATAACAGTGGTATTGTTAATATGTATTTGCCCTATCTGGTAGTAATGGAAGACAGTCACACATGAAGCACCTTGTTTGTGTCCAGTCTTCTCCTAAATCTTATTGCTTTACTGTCATAGCATAAAACTCTACTCCACATAGACACAATGCTGGAAATAGAAGACTTTTCAGAGTTTTGGTTGTAATCTCAGGATATTCCATCCTGACTCTAATTCAGAAGATATGGAGACTTGTTATCTCTAACATACTTTTAGGGCCAATGTTATTTGCATTCTCAAGCCGTCGACCTTCTAGCACAAAGTCAATTCACCTGGCTTGTGCAGAATAGGTAGAAGATCCATTCCTTCCTAGTTTGGGGCTCTTTTCCTGTTGGGAGTAATGTTCACACTCTTTTGGTATATATATATAACATAGCTGGGGTATTGTACCACTGATTTCTTTTTTAAAAGGAACACTTTGTGCTGACTTGTTTGATCAGTCTTGCATGCCTGTGTCTGGTTTCCTATCACCTTGTTTTGAAATTCTGCATACACGGGGGCTGGGAATTTAGCTCAGCAGCAAAAAGCGCTTGCCTGGCAAGCGCAAGGTCGTGAGTTCGGTTCCCGGTACCGGAGAAAAACCAAAAAAAA
>NW_004955474.1:9119629-9126491 GCF_000276665.1 Chinchilla lanigera | reverse complement strand
TGTTTTCTAAATTTCATGATTTCTTTTCTTCCTTTGTATTTGTTAGTTATTTGTTTACTTTTTTTGTGGTATTAGGAATTGAACCTGGGACCTTTGCACCGAGCTGCATCCCCAGTCCTCTGTCTTTTTTAAAACTTTATTTTGTACATGTGATCCTTCTGCCTCAGTTTTGCAAAATGCTGGGATTACAGGCACAGAACCTAGCTATGTTTTTTTATTTTGTTTTATGAGTACTTTAAGAAGTTTGACCAGGATTTTTAGGGTTTTTTTTGTTTATTTGTTTTCCTCACGGCATTCTAAAATAGTAACTCCTAAAACTTATCTTTAGAAACAGTTTTTCAAATCCTGTTAATTTATGAACTTTTAAAAATTCCTCTTATTTGTGATAGCAAAACCTTCCAATTCTTTCTTAAATCTATCATCTCAAAATTACTAAAGACAACCAACACACACTAAGGTTTGTTTGTTTTTTACAACTCCATTCAGAAGACTGCTTTCTTTCTCAGTACATAGAAACTTTGCCTTTCAAGTTACTCCAGTTGATATTTTTCTAAATGGCTTATTACCAAACAACAGGAATTTCCATGTCTTTCATCCTTTAGTGTAAATCTCACCAGTTGTCAACTCTTGATTAATCTGAGAAGTTAATCTTTATTTATTTTTTGTTTTGTTTTGTTTTTTTCTGGTACCGAGAATCAAACTCACGACCTTGTGCTTGCCAGGCAGGTGCTGTGCTGCTTAGCTAAATCCCCAGACCCAATCTTTGATTTTTAAACAGTGTCCCAAATTACAGAAGCTTACCATTTTAAAAATGTACTTCCTTGCTTATGTCACAGTCTGAAGTGAATTTGAAAACAGTTTTGAGATGGTTTCTAGTAATATGACTCAATAATTTATTTACTTAAAGTCACATATAAAAATAAGGGAACATGGAAATTTAGACTAGACATTTGTATTAACCTTCCCACTGCTGAGCCGAGATACCAGACATACAACCTAAAGAAGGATGGTTTTATTTTTGCTCATAATTTCACAGGGTTCAGTTCATGGTCAGCTGGCTGCAAGACAAGAACGTCATGGTAGAATGCTGTGATGGAGCAAAACTGCTTAGTTCATGGTTACCCAGAAGCAGAACAGGGGAAGAAAATCAGAGGGGAAGGAGTGGGGGACCAGATATATACCCCAAGGTTATGCCCCCATGACAATCCAGACACACCAGAATTGTGCTTTACTAATTCCCCAGGCAGCTTCCAAACCCACCAAATTGACCAGTCTAATCATGACAAAATTGTACAACTCAGCACAGCATTAGAGCATCATTTGTTCTACTTCCAGTTGGTCATAACTTAGTCACCTAACCCTGTCTACATGTCAGCACAGCTACACGCAAAGCTGGAAACAACTACCTTCTTATTTGACAAAAAAAAGTAAATAGTAATGTTATATGTGTTAAAAGCACTCATACTTTTTAATGTGATCATAAATTTGAATGTGATAATTGCTGTACTTCATATTTTCTCTTGAAAGATAAAAATCCTTGAGTCCATAATTTTCATATGACAGTTGCTTCGTTTCAGCAAATTGGAATCATCATTCATTGATGTCTGCTTTCCATTGTGACTGTTGGATGGTCTGCTGTCAGTGTAACCATTCACTTTTCAAATAATCTAGCAACCCTCACTTCCGGCTTTTAAAAAATTTCCTTTAAGATTTTCATCCATAGTTTTACTGTATTTAAAAAATATTTTTCTCAGTTTTACAAGTTGTAAGGTCAAGTGCTTCTATTGATTTTTTATACAAACTATGTCTCATGAAATCAAATACTCAATCGAGGAGATTCTCTTTCTAAAGTTATTCCAATAATCAATAAAAGAATGACAAAATTATATCTTTTTTATTATTCCTAACATACAAATGAATTTAGTCAATGATTAAGTTCTATTACACTTATTTGACACATTACTCCAGTCCCTAGTGAATTAATACACTCTTATTGCATGATTTTTTGAACCAGAAATTCAGGGAGGACCTAGGAGAACATTTCTCCCTAGCTCAGTTGCAAGCTAAGGTTATAGTGATGTGAAGATGAGTGGACAAATGTTCGGCTGATTCATGGCAGAAGATTGAAGGCTAAAAGCTCTCTTGATGAAGAGATTTTGAGACTTGACTAAAAAACCTACAGTTGTACTCTCCAGTATGGCAGGATCAAAGTAGTCATTCATATACAGAACATGGCTGCCTTTAGAGAAAGATTTCTCAGTCTTGACATACTGGCTGTATACATTTTGTATATATATATTTTTTTCCCTTTTTCCTTACCTTCTTTCTTTCTTTCCTCCTTTCCTCATCTCAATTGTTCTTTCCTTTTGCCAGTTTCTTTCTCTTTTGCAATATCTATTGTACCTTTTTGATCTTATTTACTCTTTCAGGTTATTACACTAGGGAGTCAAAATGATGTTTACATATGCAGGTCTGATTTATTTTACATGAGTATGGGCTCTAGTTGCATCCATTTTCCTATAAAAGCCTTAAGTTTATCTTTCTTTATACCTGAGTAATACATAATTCTATAAAAATACCACATCTTTTTTATCCATTCCCCAGTTGATGGGCATTTGTGTTGTTTCCAAGATTTAGCTATGACAAATTGCACCTCTATAAACATGGGTACACATATATTGCTGTGGTATGATATTTTTAATTCTCCTGAAGAAATACCCATAAAGGCAATAGCTGGGTCAGATGGAACCTCTAATTCTAGTTTTCTTAGGAATCCCTATAATGATTTCCACAGTGGTTGTACCAGTCTACACTCCCACCCACAGTGTAGAAGAGTTTCTTTTTCCCCACAGCCCCTCCAGCATTTGTCATTGGTTGATTTCTGGATGATAGCTAGTCTTTCTGGGGTGAGATGGAATCTTAGTGCTGTTTTAATTGGCATTTCTCAAATGACCAATGCTGTTGAACATTTTTGCATATATTTATCTGCCATTTATATTCCTTCATCTGAGAAGTGTGTATTCATGTCAGATGCCCATTTTTGGATTGAAATTTTGAAATTTGGGGGCCTGAGTTTTATTTAATGCTTCAATTAGCAACAATCATGCCTCAGATAAACCTCATTGGCTAAAATACTGCCACTGCACAAAGCTTCTTTAATTTTTATATGCTCTAGATAGAAATACTTTGTCTGAGAGACAGTTGGCTGAAATTTTTTCCCAATTTGTGGGTTTTCTTTTCACTCGGTGATTTCTTTTGATGTGCAAAACTTTTAATAGGATGAGATCCTAGTTGTTGATTCTTTGAAGTATTTCTCATACAGTTTGGTTTTAGTTCATGAACTTTCTGTCTGCCCCTATGTCTTCAAGATTTCCACCTACATTCTCTTCCAGTAGATTTAGTGTTTCTGATTTAATATTTAGATCTTTGATCCATTTTGACTTTAGTGCATGATGATATGCATGGGTCTAATTTTAGTGTTCAGCATGTAGAGAGCCAGCTTTTCCCCACCATTATTAAAGAGGCTATTTTCCTTCTAGTGAACATGTCTCACCCCTTTGTCAAAGATAAGGTGGCTAAGTGTGTTTGTGGATGTGTCTGCATTTCTACTAAAAGTTATTTCTGATCTTTCGCTTTTTGTGCTAGCAAAATTTCTAACACATTGCTAAATAATAATGGTGTTAGGTATTACTTTTTTGGAATATATCTATTTATTTTTTTATTTAAAGAGAAAATACAGTAAAATAACAACAATGAAGACAAAAACAAAACAACACAAAAACAATTAAAATGATACAAGATTTCATTATTATTAAGAATTAATAATGATTGTTGTATTATATATTGTTATCTTCAAAGAAGTTGCTCAGATTACCAGATATAAGAATGCAAGTTTGATCAAACAATTAAAGACAATAAAAAGTAATAAGAGACACTAGAAATGATACATAGCTGCACTGAACAGGATGTTAGGAATTTAACAATGATTGTTATATTGCATATTGTTGTCTTCAAATTAGTTGTTCAGATTACAGGATATAAGCATGCAAAATTGGTTAAGAAAGAAAAATTTAAATATTAACTGTTCCTTTCAATAAATCAATAGATATCAATTATTCCAGTTATCCTTGTGTATACATATATATTTTTTCTTTTTTATTTTAAAAAGAAAAGAACAAAAACAAAAACAAAATATCAAAGATTAAATAACAAAAATGAAGACAGAAATAAAACAACATAAAAACAATAAAAATAATACAGAATTTCAAAACAAGGTAATAGGAAATCAAAAATGATTGTTATATTACATATTGTCATCTTCAGAGCAGTTACTCACATAACAAAATAGAGTCATGTAAGACTGATCAAACAATTACACATTAACTGCTCCTTTCAATAAATCATAGAAACTAGTAGTACAATTATCTTAGCTATCTTATGTATGTATGTGTATATATATATTCCCTTCTTTCTTTCTTTTTCTCTTTTCCCTCATCCAAGTTGTTCTTTCCATTTGAGCAGTATCTTTACCTTTCACAATATCTATTGTACCTTTACTTATATTCTGCAAAATTTGTTTATCGTCATCTAATGAATAAGTTGAGTGCTTTCAATCCCAAGATTTCATTTCAGGTTTTCTTAGTTCTCAGGAGATACAGACTCACAGAAGTCTGTGATCCACAACAGGATCAGGATGTTTGGCACAACAGTGAGTTAGTTCTGCCCACAGAATAGAACCTACTTTAATAATTATATTTGTGTCAATTACAAGAGAATTTGAGAATGATCCCCAAAACCTTAAGTTTAGAAAGTCTTTATGGTTTATTCTGATGATAACTACAAATGACATTAGACATGGAGAGCTAAAATAAACTGGGGTCTGAATTCAAAGTCTTCAGGGTCCCAGAAGATATAACAGCACTCAAAAGTACAACCAATGGTCACAGATGAAATCAAAATAGAGATTAAACACTATTTAATACTAATGAAAATGGAGATACAACGTACAGGAAACCGTGGGATACAATGAAAGCAGTCCTCAGAGGAAAATTTATAGCAGTGAACTCCCACCTTAGGAAAACAGAACAAGCACAAATAAACAATCTTACGCTGCACCTCAAGTTCCTAGAGAAAGAAGAGCAAGCCAAACCCAGAGCCCAAAGAAGGCAGGAAATTTTAAAACCTAGAGCAGATATTAATACAATGGAGACTAAAAAACAATACAAAGAATTAATGAATCAAAAAGTTGGTTCCTTGAAAGAATAAGTAAAATAGATAAACCCCTAACCAACCTTATCAAAAAAAGGAAAGAAAAAACTGAAATACATGCAATAAGGAATGAAAGGGATAAAATCACTAGAGATCCAAAAGAAATCCAGAAGATCATCAATACCTACTTTGAAAATCTTTACTCTCATAGGATGGAAAACACAGAGGAAATGACAGATTTCTAGATACATATGAATTACCAAAGCTGAATAAAGAAGATATAATATCAGCCAATGAAATTGAGAATGTAATTAAAAACTTGCCAGTGAAGAAAAGCCCAGGTCCTGACGGATTCACAGCTGAATTCTATAAGCAATTTAGGGAAGATTTAATGGCAATTCTTCCCAAACTCTTTAATGAAATTGAAAGGGAAGGAATTCTCCCCAACTCATTCCTGGAGGCAAGTATTCTGATACCAAAACCAGAGGAAGATCCAACCAAGAAAAAGAACTACAGACAAATCTCCCTAATGAATATATATGCAAAAATTCTCAATAAAATACTAGCAAACAGAATACAACAAGTCATCAAGAAGATATACACTACAACCAAGTGGGAATCATACCAGAAATGCAGGGATGGTGCAATATACACAAATCAATGAATGTAATACACCATGTCAATAGAGCCAAGGACAGAAATCACATGACCATCTCCACTGATGCAGAAAAAGCCTTCAATAAAGTTCAACACTCATTCATATTGAAAACCCTACAGAAAATAGGAATAGATGGCCTTTCTCTCAAGCTGTTCAAAGCGATCTATGATAAACCAACAGCTAACATCATACTAAATGGTCAAAAATTGAAAGCTTTCACTTTAAAATCAGGAACAAGACAAGGATGTCCACTGTCACCACTCCTATTCAATACAGTTCAGGAAATCTTGGCTACAGCAATTAGACCAGAAAGAGAAATAAAAGAAATAAGGATAGGAAAGGAAGAAGTGAAATTGTCATTATTTGCAGGTGACATGATACTCTCCACAGAACACCCCAAAAACTCCACCAAAAGGCTCATGGATTTAATAACCAAATTCAGTGGTGTAGCTGGATACAAAGTTAAGACTCAAACATCAACAGCATTCCTGTACACAAGTAACAAACAAACTAAGAGAAAAACTGGGAAAACATACCTTTCACAGTAGCATCTAAGAAGGATGAAAAACTTAGGAATCAATCTAACAAAAGAAGTAAAAGATCTATACAGTGAAAATTATATTACTCTGAAAAAAGAGATCAAAGAGTATATCAGAAAATGCAAAGATATCCCTTGCTCATGGATAGGAAGAATCAACATTGTGAAAATGGCCTTACTCACAAAATTGTTGTACAGATTCAATGCAATCTCAAGTAAAATACCATTAGTATACCTCACAGATCTAGAGAAAACACTCGTAAAGTTCATCTGGAACCAGAAGAGGCCTGGAATAGCAAAACAATCTTGGAAAACAAAGGAAAGGCAGGAAGCATCACAATTCCTGACTTAAAATTATATTACAAAGCTACTGTGATAAAATCAGCATGGTACTGGCACAAAAACAGACCTGAAGGTCAATGGAACAGATTAGAAGATACAGATACAACTACAAACAC
>NW_004955474.1:9091174-9113905 GCF_000276665.1 Chinchilla lanigera | reverse complement strand
ACCGGAGAAAAAAAAAAAAAAAAAAAAAAAAAAAAACAGAAATTCTGCATACTTTCTTGTTGTTTTGTTTTTGCCTTTGGGTTTATTTCTGTCTCTTTTTTTTTTAGAATTAAAAATAAAGAAAGTTGAGTAGATGACCATGCAGCAGCTGGTACAAAAAAGCCCTTGCTTAATCTCTTGCAAAATCTCTGCTAATGTTTGAAACATGTCAAAACTCCCAATGTACACTCATTACCCCCATAATTCCAATTTGGTTTGTAATGCATGCAGCTTATCTTTTAACTTAAACTCATTTGTTGTTCTTCTCTGAAATGACACATTGGGTTCACTGAGAAGGCTGAATATGTCATACAAGTAAGCAAGTGCTTTCATTAATTTTGTGCCAATTATAAGCACTGCCACTGGTGACTGGTTTTCTAAAAGAAGTCTCAGGAATAGATCTCACAACTAAAACCTCTAGCCAGCAATCTATTCACAGAAAACTATCTCATTTGTGTGTATAAAAGAACAAGTATGTGCTCTGTGTCCATCTCCTTACAGAGCTGTATGAACAGACATTAATTTAAGGACATACACTTTATTTAATGTAGTTTATAATTTTAGTCACATTATTCAAAGTTTTTTAAGTTCAGGTGACATATTTTGGCAACCAGCATTCATCTATGAATGATACAGCAGACTCAAATTCAGAAAAAATGGTCTCTTTGACCTGTACATCAAAATCAGAAAGTTGCCTGGTCACCATGGCAAACACTTCGTCCATGCACATGTCAATACAAACTGACCAATTCAGTTTTCCTGATATGTCACTTTCAAAGAATTGAATAATTATGTAGCTGTGGTGTTAGTTGGCAAAAAAGTAATGTAACATATCCCTATGCACATTCTCTTGGAAATTACATTATGGAAAAACAAGCATTGTTTCCTGGCTGCCAACTTTGGTAGGCTAATCAACCTGGATTTTATACCACAGTGTGTTGGTTTGGGGCTTATTTTGCAAGGGGAACAACATAATATAGGACACATACTTTATATGATTATTTATAAGTCACCCAAAGAACAGTATACAAAAGAGTGCAGGAAATCTGTCCACACACTAAGACCAAGGAATCCAGCTGAGGGCCTGGATCCCACAACAATGTCCTACATGAGTTGAGCTGAATACCCAGAGCTCATAACAATGCCTCCCACGAATCCAACTGGAGGCCCAGAGCCTATGACAGCATCTCATGCAGACCTGTTTCATGGATCTGCTGGAAAGGCCCAAAGGTCAGTGGTGGAATCTACAAAGCCTGTGTCAGCAGGAAGAAGGACCTATGCTAGCAGGCTGAGGGATCTGCACTGGAGCCAGGAAGTGATGCTCAGAAGAACCAGAGCTCCCCCAAAAGGTACCACAGCCATCCTCGGCAACAGTGAGGTCCTGAGCTTCTCTGATGATCAGGATGGCTGAGTTCCCATCAGGGAAGCCAACGTAGCAAGCTTTTCCTGGAGGTCGGCAGTACACCATCTTCCCCTCCGGAACCAGGAAGCGATGCTCAAAGTGAGGACCAGAGCTCTCCAAAGTGAACTAAGCCATTCTCAGTGCCAGCGAGGTCCCGAGCTCCTCAGAGGATGAAAACAGCCAAGTTCATCGGGAAAGCCAACTCCCCACAGCCTCTCTTGGCTCCCAACAGCCTGCTTCTTCTTCTCCAGGTCTGCCTCTTATGCTGCTGGCAACAGTCCTCAGGTGGGCCTCCCACACCCAGCACCACACTCACTCAGTTCAGCTGGGGGTTATAAGTTGACCACCAGTTAGCAATCCACTACACACAGTGACTCATTAATAATCTGAGTATTGTGCCTCAGTATTTTCTGCTATTTCATCACTTTACCTAGTAATGGTGCCAGCCAAAAGAGGAAATCATGAGACCTTTTGAACTCCAGCCTCTCCTAGAAGTTCATAACAAATGTCCTTAGCAGCATGCAGGGCTAACTCCTCACCAACCGTGAAGGGCTTCTTAGCTTAGGAATATGGTTAGCCACTCAGAATGGTGTTATCAATGCAGACATATTTGATGAAGTCATGGCCTTCAAGAATTGCTTCTACTCATTATACTTATTGTTTTTCTCCTTTTAAAATCTCCAAAGGCCGAGTGTGGTGGCATATGCCTGTAGTCCCAGCACTCAAGAGGCTGAGGCAGGAGTTTTGCCATGAGTTCGAGGCCAGCCTGAACTACATAGTGAGACTCGGTCTCAAACCACCCTGCCCCCAAAAAAGGTCCGATTGGATAGCTAATCACCACATACTATATAAAGCAAGGTTGGAAAATGTGAATCACCTGCTGCAGTGCACCAGTAAGCTAAGAAGGACTCTTACTATTTTCTTTAAATGAATCCTTTGGGGGGGGCAGCCTTACTTTCTTATGCCGTCTCATCATTGCATCTTTCTCCCTTTTCAAAGAAGTTCTCTGGTTATGTTTGATGTTTGTCTGTGCATATTTGGCCAGGGGTTTACTAAACTTATGGGCTTATCAAAATGGTGACAGAGACAAGTGTTCAGTGTGGGAAAGAGAGACGGGTAAAAGTGGTAAATAAAATAATGGGTTGGCAATGTGCATACTGAAATAAGTGTTGGATCCTGACTCAATACTTGCTCACCAGATGCAGCTTTCCAAAAGCCTGCCACCAGATGCAGCTTAAATATCACTTGCCACTCACTATAGGGTTTTGGTACGAGTCTGCAAGCAATTGATTTATTATGATCTCTCTGTGCATTCAAAACTTTCTACTAATATCAATCTGTATTTGTCACACTAGTACTCATATCATTGACTCAGCTCCACCTCGGATCACCAGACATTAAATTCTCATAAGAAGCACGTAATCTAGATCACTCACAAATGCTTTCCACAGTAGGGTCCACACTTCTTTGAGGATCACATGCCATGACTTATTTCATAGGAGGCTGAGCTCGAGCTGTAATGGGAGCAGTGGGGAGCTGCTGACGCAGAGGAAGCTTCACTTGTTCACCTACCTCTCACTTCCTGCTTCGTGATTTCTAGCAGGACATGGACCAGTACCAATCTGCGGCCAGGGACTTGAAGACTCTTTCTACAGAAACTTTCTAGGTTTGAGACATAGATTTATTTGTTTTGATTTATAATACATAAGTCTGAAAAGAAGCTGCATAATACATTACAACTTTGGTGAATTCACACTGTTTTGACAAGATTGCTGCCTTAGTTTCATGAATGCCTATATCTAAAATGAAGAATACCAGATTATGACCCATGGACCATATCTGACCAGTCACCTGACTTTGTAGATCGGATTTTATTGGAGCACAACCACACCCATTATTGTCTATGTCTGCTTTCTGAACTATTGTCTATGTCTGCAAATATGAATCATTGTAACAATGACTCTATGTTTTCTAGTTGGCTCTTTACAGAGAAGTCAGTCAATTGTTTATCTAAAATATAAAAGATTATTCTGTGGATAATAGGTAATCCACATAGAGGGCAGAGATTATATATCCTGAAGGAATCACTTTATGTACTTTATGTTATTGTTATCATATCTTTGACTACTGAATAAACAATAGTTTCCTTCTTGATGGAAGAGGAAATGCTCCTGTCAATGGTGTTTCCTCCTTCTGTATTTATTTTTAAGTGTTGTACCATCACTTTGATTAAACTGATAGCTAAGTATGGATTTTCAGGTACTCATGATCTTATCTGTCTTGATCAAATGCCCACATGCCCCATAATAATTTTATTTGCTTTTCTGGGATTAGGCCAAAATTGAGACTATATTTCTTAATTATATTCATACTGTAAGAGCTACAAGGGAAGAGTTATAAAACCCACAAGAGACGCTCAGTACTCCCTGAGTAAATTTGCATGCTTCGTAGGAAATCCTAGAAGCTTTTTCAATGCCCTTTTGAATATTACACTTTTACCTTCAGAGTAAAGAATGATCAAAATTTTTATGAGACAGTTATTATACTCAATTAGAGAACATTATTGTCCTCTATTCTCATATTACTAGTTGCAGTTATAAATGAATCATGGCCATCAAATATTTATCATCTACAAGTAGTTTTTTTATGTACTGGAATGTGTACCTAAGGCTCTGTTATAAATCACAGACCTGAGATTTTTGCCTTCAAAAATGCCAATTTGCTGAGCATGGAGGTTCATGTCTATAATTCCAGAATTCTGGTAGGTTAGGCAGGAGAATGACAAGTTAAAGCCCAGCCTGAGCAACTTGACTAGACTGCCCCACAATAACAAATTAAAAAAAGTTGGTGATGTACCTCAATGCAGAGGCCCTGAGTTTAATTCCCAGCACTGGAAAAAAAGGAAAAAAGAATAAAGGGGAAATCTGCAACTTCATGGAAAGGACTGTAAAAGATACCAACTGATGTTTCAGAGACTAGATTCTTAGTGCAAACTTCTATGCTGACATTACTTAGATGACATTCAGATCATATCATTCAGCTAAGCTGGGGTTTCCAGTACTCTTTAGATGATTGACCCAAATGTAACAGACAGGAAGTAACAATCATCAAATTCATTAGAAAACATGAATCATGTTTATTTATTTGGAATATAGCTAGTGCTATTTTTGTGTTCTTGTTTTAATGATTATATGATGAAATTCTTTCTTTTGTTTTGACTTTTGTTTTTTGTTTATTTGACTTTTTTTCTTTTGAGACAAGATCTTGCTATGTAGTTCAGGATGGTCTTGAACTCACTGTGTAGCCCAGGGTAGCCTCAAAATCACAGCAATTCTCCTGCCTCAGCTTCCCAAGTGCTGGGATTACAGGTATGTGCCACCATGCCCAGGTTTCTCTTGTTAAATGAACTCTAAAGCATAATATAACAAACTACTTTTATAAAATGTAACATTATATATATATAAATTTGCTGAGCATGGTGGTTCAGCTCTATGATCCCAACATTCTGGTAGGCTAGGCAGGAGGATGCCAAGTTTGAGCCCAGCCTGGGCAACTTCACTAGACTGTCTCACAATAACAAATTAAAAAGCGTTGGTGACCGGGGCTGGGGATTTAGCTCAGCGACACAGCGCCTGCCTGGCAAGCACAACGTCATGACTTCAATTCCCAGTACTGGAAAAAAATAAATTAAAAAAAAAAAAAAGAGTTGGTAATGTAGCTCAGTTGGTAATGAAAAGGGAGGGAAAAAAGAATAAAACATTTTATATACATATATGTATCATTATGCATATTTCAAATCATGAAACATTGTATACAATATGTGATTCATAGAAACTTTTACTATCCTCTTTTATTTTTATGGCAATAAAGTCATTTATGTAAGTTCAAGTAGAATTTTGTAAGTCTTCATTTTATTAAAATATAGTTCAACAAAAGGACGAGGCACCCAAAAGCTTTAGTGACATATTTAAAATTAATTCTCACTTAATCAGGTATGATGAGCCATTCCTAAGATATTAGTTTGACTTCATACATGGAGACATGGTATAAAATGGCCTTACTAAATATGGTATGATGTCTATCCAACAGTATTTGAATATTTACTAGTCTGATATGCAGTAGAGAAGGTCAGCCCCTGTCAGACTAGAAGTTTTAACAAATTTTGGAAACCTCAAAGAGATAGAAATGCCCCCAATCTGTAGAAGGCCCAGGTGAGATCTAGTAGAAAATACTTTTGGAGCTGGTTGATGGACATTATGACAGTATTTTTTTTTTGGTACGGAGAATCCAACTCACAACCTCGCTTGCCAGGCAGACGCTGTGCCGCTGAGCTAAATCCCCAGCCCCGACATGATGATAGTAAATATAGAGTTTTTACAGATTCAAAAGATTCCTTAGACTTCAGACTCTGAAATACTTCCAAATATGTGTTGGTTATGTAGTTTTAGTTATTGCTCAGTATTGCATACTTCTACATTTACACAGGAATCCAAGGAGGGCTACATAGTTCATTACTATTTTTGCTGTACCTATGTAAATATAATCACTGCAAATCATAGCAGGACCGAAGCCAGCTGACAGGTTAACAATTCTCTGGTGAACACTCTCTTTCTCAATCTTCAGAAAGGCTTGCTTGCCCACCCGTTCTGCAAAGTAAATTGCCTATCCACTCTTCCCCTGATCTACAATGAAAGATGCCTTCTTTTGCTTTTATTCTATTTTGTTTTATTTAATTGGTGCATTTTAAATACAGATAGTATTAATTCTATGTGTATTAATACTATTAATATACATAAAAGATGTGTTTTGTATCTCAATCAACTTCAAGATTAGCTACCTCTGGGGAAAAAAAACTAAAAGGTAATAAGTCATAACACTTTCTAATCAATAACTTAGATTTATAGAACCCAAGAACCCAAGACACCCTGTGACCTACAGAAAAGAACAGCCCATGTGCCAGTAAAACAGGCTGCTTGAAAGTTTGTAATTACCATAGTGCCTGCCTATCTGATATACTCCCCCCACCAATTGCCAAATAGGCCTTGCAATAAATACTTAAACAATTAAGTCCTTTTTTAAAGAAAAAAATGGCCATATTGCAACTTGTCGATAGAAGCCATCACTGTGTCTCTCAAGTCATTAACTCCAGTAGATGCTAGGAGAACCAGATCTTTCACACTTTCTATAAATAATAATTTTGATAGCGAGATTATTTAAAATCACAAGGTGGAAAGATGTCTGCTTGGGAAAATGGTGGATGACATTTTAAATGTTGCAAAATAGACTATAAGCTGTCCTTTCAGTGGGATACTGCTAGGTATTTTATAGCCTATTATGAAGATTTTAATTCTATGATCATATGTATATTTGATTATCTTTAGGTGATTTTTTCTCTATACACTGATTTGAGCTACAGTGAATTGATGGGTATCAGGTGTTTCCTGTCCATCCTGAAAGAATTTTGACAATAGGATGTTATATAGTTATATTCAGATAGCTATATATCAATATAAGATATTATGAATGTATATATTACAGAGAAAAAATATATGAAAATAAAGTGAAGTCTTTCATCAAGTGTCTGCATACACTAGTGATTTAAGTTATAGTGAATTGATGGGTATCAGGTGTTTCCTGTCCATACTGAAAGAATTTTGATAATAGGATGTTATATAGTTATATTCAGAAAGCTATATATCAATGTAAGATATTATGAATGTATGTATTACAGAGAAAAAAATATATGAAAATAAAGTGAAGTCTTTCATCAAGTGTCTTTCTTCATAAGGCACAACAGAAGTGTTGTAACTATAATTTTGGAAAAAAATTAGGGCAACACATAGAACTGACAATGACTGTATCAGAATATATACAAAAAAAATCCTACGAAGTCACAAGAAAACAATAAACCTAAAAGTCAATTTACAGATAGCCATTTGGCATATAACAATATTTTCCCAAAATTAGCACTTATAAAACAACAAACATTTATTATCCCGATTTCTGCAGGCAAGGAATTGGGGTGAAGCTGGTTGAGGACCTCAGCGTCTCTCCCAGTGCTGCAATGGTGGTTGCAAGAGACACTGCCATCTCATCTGCAGGCTTTGGTGGGGCCACCGGTCACGTGTTCAGTTGTTGTATTCCGTTTTTGACAGCCTATGGCGCTGAGAGCCTCCGGTCCTCCTCACTCTTGGTCAAGAGCCTTCCTCAGTGCTTTGTCAACTGGGTCTCTTGTCGTGTAGCTCAGAACAGGGTCCCTGGCTCAAACCAAGTGAGTCAGCTCTGTGGCCAGCAGGGAGAGTAGGCTACGGCTACAGTCTCCTGATAACCTGGTCTCAGAACTGACATGTCATCGTTTATTTTTCTTCTTCTTGCTACAAGCAAATCACTGGGTTTAACCTTCATTCAAGGATAGGAGTTTTCAAAGTCACCAGAGTGTAAAAATCACTAGAAAGATTTCACTCAGAGTTACTTGGGTCCATCTTAGAAGCTACCAACTACAGTAAAAAACAAAAATTTACAGAAAAAAACCCAAATCATGTTTATTAAAATTTTTCATCAAGTTAGTAATAAATGACATGCAAATTAAAGCCACAATTTTGCAATTACTAAATTAAATTAAAAATCTGACAATACTAAAAGTTGCTGAAATTTGCAGGTATGAATAAGTACGGAAATGCAAACTGGTAGTAAAAATAATTAAAATAATTTCTCATCACTTGGTATCACATACCCAGGATTCAGAAAGTTCACTCTGAAATATATATTCTAGAAAAATTTCATATGGAATGGTACTAACAGTAGGCTTCAACTCTATCTTTAGCTAAGTAATACAAACATAGGCACTTATTTATTTTCTTATTATGTTTAATGTAGTAGTGGATTGACAGCTGGTGGTCAACTTATAACCCCCAGCTGAACTGAGTAAGCATGGAGCTGGGTGTGGGAGGCCCACCTGGGGATTGTTGCCAGCAGCATACGAGGCAGAACTGGAGAAGAAGAGAGGCTGTTGGGAGCAGAGAAAGGCTGTTGACAACTGGTGGAAACTGTAAGGAGCTGCTGGTTTTCTTGGAGGAGCTTGTCATGCTGGCCTTCCTGATGAACTTGGCTATTTTCATCCTCCGAGGAGCTCAGGACCTTGTTGGCACTGAGAATAGCTTCAGTTCACTTTGGGGGAGCTCTGGTACTCACTTTGAGCATCGCTTTCTGGCTCCAGTGGGGAAAATGGTGCACTGCCAGGGTCCCGGAGAAGCTTGCTGCATTGGCTTTCCTGATGGGAACTCGGCCACCTTGATCACTGGAGGAGCTCATGACCTCACTGTTGCTGAGGATGGCTGTGGTACCTTCCGGGGGAGCTCTGGTTCTTACTTGGGCATCACTTCCTGGCTCCAGCGCAGTTCCCTCAGTCTGCTGGCACAGATCCTTCATCCTGCTGGCACAGACTTCCTAGATTCCACCAAAGACCTTTGGGTCTTCCAGCATAGATCTATGAAACAAGCCTGCCTGAGATATTGTTATGGGCTCTGGGCCTCCAGTTGGATTTGTATGAGGCATTGTTATGAGCTCTACATATTCAGCTGGACTCATGCAGGACATTTCCATGGGATCCAGGCCTTCAGTTAGATTTCTTGGTCTATAGTGTGTAGACAGATTCCCTGCACTCTCTTGTATATCATTCTTTGGGTGACTATTATAAATAATCTTATAAAATATGTGTCCTGTATTATATTGTTCCCCTTGCAAAATACCCCCAAAACCATATACAATGTATATGTATAGTTTGTTGTACTACATGTACACTTACATGAGATATACTTTATGAATATATTTTGCATTTTTAACAAATTGATGGAATCACTTTTATAGTATGAAGAATATTGCTAGTATCACTATTACAGTAGAAATTAACTAATGCAAGCCAAGACTTTACAATATTAGTAGGAAATAAGTACTGTAAAACTTTTGTTATAAGTACATAAAGAAGATCAACTGTAAAGTTTCTCATATTTCTATGGAAGCATTTCCTCAAGAAAATGAGAATAGTTACCCTTATTGTTCTTCTACAGCTAACACTTTTAATATATTAAATATTTATTTTATTAATGAATGAATATAATTATCTTTCCTTTGACTACTCTTAGGAGAATAAAGTACTTTAAAAAATAGTATGATTATATTAACTTAGGTCACACCAATGAACTCAAATTCATTCATCTCAATACAATCCAATATTTGAATGGAGAAAAGCTAAAAGCATTTCCTTCAAGACTGGACACAAGTCCACTCTCAGGGTTGTTTTTTAATGTAGCACTAGAACTTTTAGCTAGAGTAATTAGAAAGGAGGAAATGATAGAAAATATATAAATATGAAGGGAGAAGTTCCTATAATCCCTATTTTCAGAAGATATGTCTGTATAGAGAAAACCTAAAGACTCCCTTGTAAAACTATTAGAACTGAAAAATGAATACAGCAAAGTTACAGGATGAAAAAATCAATATAAAAATCAGTAGCATTTTTAAAATACCAATATGGAACTTATTGAGAAAAAATTATTGGAAAAATCCCATAAAACAGCTCCAAAAATAAAGTAAAATATCTAAAAAGAATGTAACTAAAGAAGTGAAAGACCTGCCCAGTGAAAATTACAAAACATTGATGAAAGAAATTTAAAAGGATATGCAGATAAGTAGAAAGACCTGCCATGTTAATAGATACTGAAATCTGTTAAGGTGTCCATACTACACAAAATGATGTATAGGTTGTGCTAGTCAGCTTTCCTGTGGCTAAGGCAAAATGCCCCATAACTTAAAGAAGGAGACATTTAATTTAACTCATGGTTTCAGAGGATTCAGTTCGTGCTCAGCTGGTGCCAATGCAGAAAACTTCCCGTGAAAGGTTTGGCAGAGCAAAGATGCTTAACTCCCAGTATCCAGGAAACAGAACAGGAAAATAGTGCCAGAAAAGCAGAGAGGAAAGACTAGAGATAGACTCCAAGTTCTCATCCCCATACCCTACCCAAATACACTTACAAGTAGGCTCTACTAATCCCCTAAGCAACTCCCAAACCAATAAAATTGATAATTAAGTTAACTGTCACACAGATTCAGTGATGTCTGCATTAAAATTCCAATGACATTCTTTACACAGCTAAAGAAAACAATCTTGTAGAAAAATTCCTGTAGAAGCACAAAATAGCCAAAGAAATCCTGAGCAAAAAGAACAAAACTGTAAGCATCGTAGAAAAATTTCTGTAGAAGCACAAAATAGCCAAAGAAATCCTGAGCAAAAAGAACAAAACTGTAAGCATCGTAGTATCTGATATCAAAAAATAATAGAGTCATCGTAAACAAAACAGCATGGTACTGGTGTAAAAACAGTTGTTTACACCAATAAAACAGAATAGAGATCACATAAATACACCTATGCATCTACAGCCAATTAATTCTTGACAGACACACCAAAATCCTACATTGAAGAAAGGGCAGACTCTTCAGTACCTAGTGCTGGACAACCAGAAAATTCTATGCAGAAAATTAAAACTTAATCTTCCCTTTCATTTCGTACACAATAACTCAAAAGGGATCAGTGGGAGAAAGACCTGAATGCACTATTTGAAACTCTAAAACTACTAGAAGAAAACATACAGGAAACACTTTAAGACAGAGGTACAGGCAATACTTTGGGGAGGATATAACTCCAAAAGTATAGGAAACAGCAGCAAAAGTAGGCAAATGGGATTGCACTGAGCTAAATAGCTTCTACACAGCAAAGAAAATACACCAACTAAAGAGAAAACCTAGAGAATGGGAGAAATACAAACTATCTAGCTGACAAAGCATTAATAACTAGAACAAAAAATTATAATTAATATAAGCAAATGTTCTGAGCAAATACTGCTCAAAAGATATAAAAATAATGACAATTTAGCAATACAAATGAATTTTGACAGTATAGACATACATTTTATATATATATATCAATATGTATTTTGTATATATCCATTATGACGTATTATGAACATATGTATTTTAATAGTGATTTAAGTTATCATGGATTGACGGGTATCAGGTGTTTCCTGCCTACAGTAATGCGGGTCATCCCAACTCAGTAAGAATGGCTGTTGTAAAAAAATGGTGATGATGTAGACAAAAAAGAAACTCATATACTTTTGGTAAGAAACTAATTACTAAATTAACCAGTAACAAATGCTGCAGGGGATCTGGGGATAAAGGAATCATTCTCCACTCTTTGTGGGAGTGTAGAATGGTGCAAACACTGTGGAAGTCAGTGGAGATTCCTCAAAAACTAGGGTCAGAGGTCCCATTCAACCCAGCCATCCCCCTTCTAGGTATATTCCCAGAACAATTCAAAATATCATACCACAGCAATATATGTGCACCCATGTTTATAACAGCACAATTTGCAATAATGAAATCTTGCAAACAACACAAATGCCCGTCAACTGAGGAATGGATAAAAACTGTGGCGTTTTTATACAATGTGGTATTTTTTATGGCTAAGTAACAATACTCAGTACTTAGCCATAAAGAAAGATAAACTCGAGACTTTTATAGGTAAATGGATGCAACCTGAGACCACACTCATAAGTGAAATAAACCAGACTCACATGTGCAAGCATCAGGTCATTTCCTGGTGTGAGAAACTGAAAGAATAAATAAGGTCTAAAATGTACAATAGATGTTGTAAAATGGGAAGAAACTGTTCAAAAGAAAAGTGGAACTAGTGTAGGGGAAAGAGGAAAGGTAGAAAGGGAAAAGGAAAAAAGCACAAGATAGTTATACTACTAGTTTATCTTAGTTTATTGCGAAGAAAGGTTTGTTTTAATATTGTTTGGAGAATATCGTATGCCCATAACTTGTACTCTAAGTAACTACGTTGAAGCTAAAAGTACTCAGTGTATTACCTTTTGTTATTCTCCTATTATTTTGTTTTGAAATTTTGTTTTACTTTTCCCATAAAATAAAAATATACATATAGTATACAAAACTCCCTGCTATTGGTCACCAAGGAGCTCCTGTAATTACCAACTCAAGCTAATCTAGATTCATCTCTATTCCCATCCTCTCTCCTATTCTGATTATAATATTTAGCCAGTCATAGGTATCACATGATCTCATTAGAAACACATCAATATATGCCTCTAAAATGTAATGACTGTTTTGAAAGAAACAAAAGTATCACACCTAAAAACACACTAAAAATTAACTCTCATTATCACCTAATTGGTTAAGTAACCAATAATCAAGTTTCTAACTGTTGTACAATTGTTCTCAATTATATAATTCATTTAAATCCAAATAAATTCTACACATTGTAAAAAAAGAAAGTAATTAGTACAGCTCTTATAGACAACTATATAGAGGTTTCTAATAAACTAATAGGATGCAATTATCCTATTCCTGAGCATATATTCAAAGGAAATGAGTCAACAAACCAAGGACACATCTGCACATCTTGTTTACTGAAGCACTGTTCACAATATCTAAAATGTAAAATCAATCTAGTTGCCCATCAACAGATAAAAGGATAAACAAAATGTTGTATGCAAACACAATGAGTTATTATTTAGCCATAAAAAATTCTTTGCAGCAAACTGAATGTAACGGATGGATATTATGATAAGTAAAATATGACAAAGAAAGACAAACACCAAATTTACTCTCCTATATGTGGAAATTGTAAAACAAGCTGACCTTAGGGTAGAAAAGTACTAACTGTACATAGCGAAGTGAGTGAGAACAAGAGAGGGATTAAAAGAGGTGAGACACGATCAGTGCATGCTGTCTACATCTACAGAAGTATCAGAGCAAACCTTCTGGTACAATTAGTATAGGCTGATAAAAATTTTAAGATAGTATCCAGTATAGTCATATAATCAATTTATAAAAATCAAGCCATTAGGGTGGCAGTAGCCTATAATCCAGAACTCCGGAAAACTGAGGAAGGAAGATCAAAGGTTTGAGGCCAGGGTAGGCAATTTAGCAACTTAAGAAGACCTTTCTCAAAATGAATAAAATAAAAATGGCTGGGAATATAGTTCAGTGCAAAGGCCCTCAGTTCAATTTCCAGTACCACAAAAGTAAAAACAAAAAAAAGTAAATGAAACAATAAATAGGCAAACGAGTAGTCACACACAAAATTTTTTTTTTAAAAAAGCAAGAATTTTCCAAGATACCACATTTATACTTCTAGACCAAAGAAAATGAGTTGTGCTATAAACACAATTTTAAAGTTAACATGTAGTGGACAGAGTTACATAGTTAAGCCAAGGTTTACTTAGAATTTTCAGTCTAAATTGTTTGCTTCAAAAAATAAAACAAACAAAAAAAAATTATTTGCCTTCATGTGACCCCTGAAAAGGTTTCTCTGTTAGTAGTTTGAATATAAAAAGCTCAGAAATGCTAATTATCCCATCTGGAAATTAAGATCATGAATGCTGGATTGATGTTTGTTTCTGGTGCACTCTGACATGAAGAATAGTGAAAATGTTCAGAATTTATTTTGACAAAAGTGATTAGAAACTTTTCATATTTTCAATAGTGATAGTGAAGAAATCAAGCATGGTGCCATCTAATTTAGCAACATGCTAATCTTTTCAAAAACAGCATGCAACTCAGCTCATTATGTGATATTACTGAGTCCAGTGATTTAAATTTTTTGTAAGTTTTTATCTTAATAAATGAACACTCTCTCCATTTTATTCCATTCTTCTCATTGTTTCTCCTTACATGCAAGCACTGCTCACAATTTTGAATGAAGAGTATATAAAGAAAAAAATTAACCAAAAAAAGACTTAGCTAAACATTGTCATTTTATGATAAAACAGTAGAGATAATACAGAGTTTCACTAGACAAGATGGTAGGAGTTCACCATTGTAATTCCATTGCATATTGTTACCTTCAAATCAGTTGTTAATGGCTTGAGCAATCTTTCATTCTTCCATCTGGTAATCTGAGCAATGTAGTTGAGGGTAGCGATATGCAATGTAACAACCACTGTTGATTCATATTATTTTGTCTTGAGATCCTGTATCACTTTGAATGTTCTTGCTTTGATTTGTTTACATTTATGATACTGGTATGCTGCTACTGTTCTATTTCTTTGTTTGCTTGTTTCTCATTTACTACTTTCTTTAAAATAAAAGAAATTATCATCTTAAAGCATATTTCTTTTATTTCTCACCATCTATCAACAAACTATTCCAGTTTTCACAGACTACATTCATACGCATATCCTGGGGTATTTTCTAGCTAAAATCATGGAATTGCTGCAAGCAAACCCATTGTATATTCCCTCTCTCTGTTGGAAAATTTCTGCATCCAGAATCCTTCCTTCCTCCCCCTCCTCCTTGCCTAGCCAGGCCCCCTTACATATTCATGGCTCACATGAGCCCAACACATGTCACAGTTCACCAACTTCCCTGGATTATTCACTTGGTCTTTTTCCCCCATGAACATTTTTTTTCCTGTTGCCTTGTGAACTCTGAAATACGTGTCATGACTGAAAAAATGATGAACATAGTATCACAAACCCAGAAGTACTCATTGAAGGGCATATCTAGTAAACATTGAATATTCGGGCTCAAAATTATACCTTTCTCAAAGAGTGAAGGCAAATTTACCTATGTAATTTAAATGCAAAAAGTCTAGCAGAAATGAAGATTACTATAAATATTTCCTTTCAACTCCTTTTGAATTTATCTATTTGACCTCCTTTCTAGTCTGCGACATTTTTTTGGCAAACTTTGTGCTAATGTGTCATCAGCCAAGCCGGCAACAGCAAGGAAATCCTATTGTAAGAAAAAAAAATTAAAGGCTTTAAAATATTGTTGGTTGAGGAACATAGAAAACATCATTTAAAAGCCTTCTAAATTACCATTTCCTCCATTGCTGCTAAATTTCCCTTTGTCTCATTTCATGCAGCTGGTCTGAATGATGACAGAGTGGTTTGTGATTATGTTGGTGACATCAGGCGCCAGCTGAAATGGACACTAAAGAAAGAATCTAGCATTCTGAATTTATAATTTCTGCTACATTTGGCATTGCACCAAGTTTACAAATATGCAGCCCCTTCCGTCCTCTTTTTTCTCCTGTAAACCCAATGGCCAATGAATGCTGCTATGGTAACAAAAGCTGGGAAATCCAGGGGGGCCTTGGCTATAAAAAGAGTTTTTAGAACATCACGCTAACTGGGAGCCTAGTGGCAAACTATCAGACAGCCACACACTGTTACACATCCTGTCTAGAAGCAAATTCTTCTACCAAATTTATTTACCTGTATTGTTGAATCACTTGCTACAGAGCTCTAAGAGCACTTATTGCTATGATGGTGTTCATTTGCAATTATTGCATGGTTCATTCAAATCGCACAGGTACATTTCCACCAGTTATAAGAAGCTTCCTAAAATAGACTTGTAGAAACTGAGCACAGCTGTCAAAATAATGTTATCATCTTCAAGAATCTGTTGCAGAGATAGTTATTCCAAAGAAATTTAAAAGTTATATTCCTATATTAGCACACTAAGTAGTTCATACCAGTTTAGTAAATCAAATATTCCATACTGCTAGCTTAATAAGATGGGGAGTCATGCATGAAATGACTGCCAGGTTAATGACATAGGGAGCCATGCATGGCATGTATTTGCATATAATAGCACACAATGTTCTCCTAAATCCTTTAAATTACTCATCAGTTCTTAAACAGCCATTTAACTAAGTCCTCATCCAGAATCAGGAAGAAAGTTTTTTTTTCTTTTTTTTTTTAAAGCACCTACGTATTTGAAGAGATTAGATGAGAGATAAACAAAACCTAAAGAATTATTGTTAGTTGGAAATTCTAGTCTGGGGAAAGTGTTACAAAGCACACACAGACATCTCCTGAGCCAGAGCAGAGACAGCAGTGCCTGGCACAGTCCCTGGCACTATCTGCACCCTGTACACAGACAGCACAGTCCAGGAGTTTCTCTTCTAGCATCAGAAACAAAAATGCATCTCTACAGCAGCATGAAAAAAAGTAGACAAAATCTAGAATGATGTGCTGTGTCCAAGTATTTGATGCACTCGATTCTGAATAGAATAAACAGATTTTCTTTCTCTTAGCAACCTATATATTCAAGTTGGTAGGGAGAATATTTTTCCCAGGTCACTTTTGTTCTACCAGTTATATAACCATTTGTACAACCTGAACATACTTCTTGCAATTAGAATAGTTTGTTTTTCTGTTTTTTGTTTTTGTTTTTTTTTTTTTCCTGGTACTGGGAATTGAACTCACGACCCCGCGCTTGCTAGGCAGGCACTGTGCCGCTGAGCTAAATCCCCAGCCCCTAGAACAGTTGTTATAACCCCTGGCTGTTCCTCAGAGGAAGCCAGAAAGCACCCATGTCACACAAATGCTATTTTCTCCAGTTGATACTGATGTCTACAACCAACATCACTCATCCCCACAGACACCCACTGGAAAAGGATGCGTGCACAAATCTCAGACCAAAGCCCACTGAAAGGAGAAAGGGAAAGGGAATGGAAACTATGCAAAGATGTAGGTAATTGCACATGTGTAGTAATAATGTGAGCTAGATGTGGAGCACATGCTCTACCTCAGTGTGCCGAATGCATTGTCTGTAGCCCTCACAATAATATGCAACACAGAATTATTTCTATTTTGTACGTAGGGAAACTAAGGCTCACATAGGTTAAGTAATTCTAGTGATAAGCTGAGTACTTAGCTCTGACTCAATTCAAATTCCACCTCCACTCATCATTAATGTCTAAGGTAAATTTCTAAGGTAAATTTCTAAGGTAAATTTATTAGCAAAGAAAAAAGTATATCTTGTGAAAATAAAGAAAAATAGGCTCAAGAATCATTTTTAGAGTGGTATATATTTTCTAAGTTTCTTATACTGCCGTCATTCCTATTGTGTACCAGGACAGAAGAGAGCTAAATCATTTCTTGTAGTATAACTACTCTAGCCAGGAGTTTTGGATTAAGACTGTAAACTAGTTTGGTGATACGGTATATTTTGTTGCTTATTAATATCTCAAAGAAATTCTAAAGCATAATACCAGAAATATAAAGAAAATTCTCACTCAATGGCAACATAAGCATTTGTATATGGTCAGTGGGTTGACAAACTCCATAAAGCAACGTTTTCTTTCAAGTACAGCTGTTTCTTAAGGGTTCATTATGTCTAATTGGAAAATGAGCTCCTTTCCGGTGAGATGGGTCCTCTGCTGTCAGACAAAGGAGTAGTCAGAAGTATAACACATGTGTCTCTAAGGTGGGGTCAGCAGTCAGCTGCTGGAACATAAAAGATTTACCACACTTACTTAACATTCATCAAATAAATGTCTACCTGCAGATATTTTTAAATTGTAAAATGCAGTAGGGCAAACACAGTAGAAGCAGGCTGTTTTCTGCTATTTGACCCCTAAGTTATACATAAGGAAATATAACTACAAATAAAGACAACAAATATCTGATACGGAGTCAAATTAAGGCGACGCCACAATGAGTGAATTGCAAAATTCTGTCCTCCAGAAGTTCAGCGTTTACCTGGAAAAATACTGGAAAACATTTAAACTTCCAAATTCTGTAACACAGACAGAAACGGAGAGATAAATTTAGCCCAGGCAAGGCTGGATAGTAGGGAGGTCGGGAAGGTTTCCCAGGTGACATCTAGGTGGAAAGTGACAGAATACAAAGGACTTAGTGAGGCGAGTGTGGAGGGAGGGAGTGTAGCACGTCAGTCAATGCTAGAGCGAAGCCCAGCCAGAAGAGCAGGGGAATTAATGTGGTGCAGGGATGCCTGGTAGGTGATGGTCAGGTCAAGTCCCAAGTAGTGCCTGCCTGCAGGAGATTCTGTAAAGGCATAAATTCTCAAACTCAGTACTTCACAATGCCAAGTGTAGCCACAATAGCTTATATTCAGATCCAGAAACTTGGAATAAACTAGCTGGCAGGATAGATTTTGTACAGCGATGTGAGCCATAGAAATCTGATTTTTGCCTTAAAAATATGCATTGCCTGAATATTGTCAAAAGAATTAAGTTAAGCTGAGTTTGCGAACAAATTACAAATAACCTCTGTTCTTTGTATGGCCTAGAGGTGTTAGTTTCTTGTTGGTTTAGCTTTAAAGTTTTTTTTCTTAGACTGCAAGCACATGAGATTGGATTACTTCTCATTCTTAAATAGTCTATGCATATTCTGCTTTCTCTCTTTGACCCATTTATTAATTTTAATAACATAGTAAATAATGAAAAGCCACACATCCAAAACAAAATCTACGAGAGATGGTCAGCATCTAATTTTGAAGTTCATGCCACCATCCACTGATCACCTCCAACCAGGCAGCAATTGTTCTGATTCTTATTCATCATTGTCTTGCATCTAAAGTGTGTTATATGCATATACTATCTCAATGTTTACTATTTTTATATATTTACTATTTTACATATATTTCATTGATCACATATATATTTTCTGTTCATATATTAATTCTTAATTATCTTGATCTTGATAGAAAAAGATATAGTGAAGCTCATAATTCTTTGGAAATTGCTTGATTTATTATAATGCTGTATTGCTAAGATTATTCATAATATTTTATCACTCTAGTTCTTTCCTTTTGACCACGATGTGTCATTCTGTTAGGTAAGCGTATGTGAATATATCACACCTTGTTTGTGTGATTTTTAGGGTTTTTTTCAACCTTTTGCTATTATGCACAACACTCTTATGGACATTTTGCCTGTCTCTTTTTAAAATATGTAGAAGTCCTATATTTCTATTAATCCAAGGCATAAAATTGCTATAGCTATTGATCCAAGGCATAGAATCAGTATGGGAGCTGCATAGTGAGACTGTCTCAGAAAGACAAAAAAAAAAAGAAAGGAAAAGAAAAAGAAAAAAAGAATTAGTACGGGGGTATAGAGTAAATAAATGTTCCTTTTTAGTAATGTCAAACTGTTTTCTTCTAAGCGGGTACATTAATTTTGTTTGTCATTTTTCATATAATTAAATATAATTTTATAGTGTTATGACAGACATCTTAACACTTTTTGGTACCTGTTAGACTAGTTATGGCTCCTTTTTGATATTATCTTTTGCAAACCTGTAATTTAAAGGGTCTTGGGGCCAGGGATATAGCTCAGCGGCATAAGCGCCTGCCTGGCAAGCACAAGGTCTTAAGTTCGATTCCCGGGACCAAAAACATTAAAATAAAATAAAAAATAATGTATGAGAATGGGCTGGGGATATAGTTCAGTGGTTCAAGCACCTGCCTGGCAAGCGCAAGGTCCTGAGTTCAATTCCTAGTAAAAAAAAAAAAAAAAAAAAAAAAATTAAAGGGTCTTGGTGTTCTTTGTTGAACCAACAGTCATATAATTTGACATGAATACCTTTATGCTTTTAAAGAAGTTCCTTTCAACTCCCAAGAACATAATTTTACAATATATTTTATTTACTTTGTATTCAATTTTAGTCTTCAACAACCAGCAGACACTGTTTTATATAGTGTCAACTACAAATCCAGTAATGTTTTTTCTCTACTTAATGTGCTGCTTAACAATCTGAATTTTCTTCATGAGTTTGTGATATCTTAATCATATATTAAGTACATTAATCATTATTATTATTAATCATTGTCATTTTACTGTATGATTGAGATAGAACCTCTCCGGTCGAGGGACCTGGGCCCGTGGTAAGCAGCGACAGTGAACAAAGAGGACACCGGAGACCAGGCTGATGGTGCAGATCCACTTTATTGTGGAAGTACCCGGCATTTTGTTGAGCAGGCTAGAGGCATGGCAATGGAGGCAGGCTAGGGGTGTGGTTTGGAGGCGGTACTTTTGGCAGGGGGCGGTGCCAAAGTAGGAGAGCAGAGCGGGACAGCCTAGGGGGTGTGACTCACTTGGTGTGCCGAGGACATGACGAGTCCGAGTGTGCTCAGACTCGCTCCTCCGCCACGGCTGTCAACAAGACCTCTGGACCTCTCTTTCCCACAAATTCCGCCTGTTTTTTTTATAAAAGCCAATTGAATTGAGGCCATCATAGCCTGTTTAGAGGTTAGCATTTGTAACCGGGCACATATTATACGAAGCGCAATTAGCGCAAGGAGTCCTAGAAGTCCCAAGAATCCAAGGGTAAGTAAATTGGCTGGTGAGAATAGGCGCCGTAGGTTATGTAGGAGATTGGAGAGGACATTGTCCGTTAGAATAGGAACTTGGATAGAGTCAATAGTTTGTATTTGTTCAGTCAGTTGAAGGGAGAGGTTGAAGTAAGTGCTGTTGTAAGGACCAAGGATCCACTCACGGAGTGAGAGACGAGCAGAAGAGAGGTTGGCTGGTTTTGGTGTGATGCAAAGTAGGGTTGATGAGAAGTGTTGATCACAGGCAGTGGTAGCAACGCGCCAGAGGTCTTGAATTTCATTGTCTATGAGGTCAAGTTGTTGTTGGAGATTAAGCAGAGCCATATGGGTATATGCATTAAGCTGTTGTTGTACTCGGAAAGTTTCGGCTGCAGTATGGGAAAGGTTGTTAAGTCCTTGAGCGGTCATGGTGGATTGGGTGAGCACGACAGCTGCTGTGGCTCCGGCTGCTGCAGCTGTAATAAAAGCAACAATAAGGGCGATAATAGCAGAGGCTCTGAAATCTCTCTTGTGTATCTGTAGGGAGGTGGAAGAAAGCCGGATAGGAAGTGATGGAGCTACCCAATCAGAGATATTAACTGGCACCCAAAGGACAGAAGGGGTGTGAAGGATAAGCATATACGGAGGGGTTTTATTCCAGCAGTTAGACAGGTAGCAGGTACCTGCCGAGGAGCAGTTAAAAGAGGCACATGTGGACAAGAGAAGTAAAAAGGGGGGGGCAACACAGGCTGCTGAAAAATATGAGTAGGTATTTTTGTAAGTGAGGTTAACCAAGGGTGACCAGGAGATATCATTTGGGGGCAGGCTTTGTGAGCAGAGTGAGTAGATTGTTGTTATTTGGGCAAGACCACCATTGCACAGTTAGGTGATACTACCAGAGCCGCTGGTGGCATTAAGGAGGCTAGGGTTGGGAATGGAATAAGTGTTGTTAGTGATAGAGGTATGGCCCATGAGCATCAACGGAAGGAGGTCAAGGCATCTGAAGGTTCCACATAACTGATGGGAGGAGAAGATAGAGCGTCTCCCTGTGAAGGAAAATAGGTTGCGTCCCATAAAGGGGAGGGATCTATTGTCCCCAGGGTGAAGAAAAGGAGAGGTCCATAGAGCTGTATATTTGTCATTTTTGAAAGGTCTAAGTGAAGAAAGGCAGGCATCCCAAGTGATATCTGTAAGTCTAAAGTTAGGCTTGGAGGGTATGGGTTTGCAAGGGGCGAATAGTGGTCGAGCAGTATCGAAGATTTTATCAGAGAAGCAGGGAAAGTTTTGAAGTGTGGTGTTTGCTCCTGGCTTGCATCTGCTCATGGGGGTGAGGAGGTTAATCTGGAGAAACTTTTGTTGTTGGCCACTCATGTTGAACCTAGAGGAGTCTGCTGTGGTGTAATTAAAGAGCGTTAGACGGGTGGTTAAGTTGTTGGGCCTGTCTGAGGTGTTGGCACAAGCCTGAAAAGTAAAGGGGTTTGGAAGGTTGGTAGGCAGAGTCCAGTTGGAGAAGGAGACCATTGCGGGTTTTATGTGGGGATCACAGGGAATTCCTGGAAAGCAATGGGTAGTGAAGAATTTAGGAAAAGTAGGAGAGTCAGAGGTAACAATAAGAAGACCAGGTGGATTGCGTAGGGCTGCCCAGACAGGGATAGAGACCTCGGCTGCCTGAGCAGAGTTGATTGTAATAATGGCACATATCATCAGGAACAGTGGTTGTTTCTTCAGGCTGGAGCATGTTCTGGGCTTGGTTGCAAAGCGCCTTGAGGATCCCCCATGTAACTGGGGGGGCTGAGGTGGCTTTAGCCAGGCGTCATCTCCTGCACCGAGTTGGTCCACCCCCTGAACATCTGTCGTCCAGTGTCATTTGTTTCATCTCTGATGTCAGCGGTTGTGGCTGGTCGGACATCTCAGGCAGGAACCCACACTGGATGGGGTGCTGTCTCTGGAAAGACACAAGCAAAACCTCGGCCTTGGGTTAGGAGTGGGGCTGGGGGCTGCCATGACTGTGTCATGGGATCCTTCCAGCGCATAAGAGGGAGTGGTGTTGGAGGGGCCAGTAATGGGCCCCAATGTTTATGGGCCAGGGAAAGACCTTTTTCATCAAAAGTTAAAAGATTTATGGTTATGAGAGCTTTTGTTAGCAG